>NC_061117.1:32723618-32810738 GCF_002878395.1 Capsicum annuum
CTAGATAGGAAGGTCTGGAGGGCGCGAATTACGGCAGAGGATTAGGGCCAGTTTGGGTCGCTAGTGTAGGAAATTACTTGGTGGGGGTTTTATTCCTGTTATGATTCCATGTTCCGTGTTCCATGTTTTATTACGAATCTGTGTGCTTTCCTCTGTTTTATATTACTCATGGGTGCAGTATTTATGTTGTGTAATCTGCTTCTGTGCTTGACTATGTGTCTGTGTGGTATCTCGTGCCTTGAGTCGGGGGTCTATCGGAAACAGCCTTTCTACTTCATCAGAGGTAGAGGTATGGACTGCGTACATCTTACCCCCCCCAGACTCCACTAGGTGGGAATACACTGGGTTTTTTGTTGTTGTTGTTGTTGCTTCTCTTCCCTTTGAGGAGTGAAATATGATTTTTTGTTGTTACTATAGTTCTTGTTGTCGAACTCTTGATTTGATTTATTGGTGTTTTTTTTAAAGTTTTTTTTCTGTTGCTTGTGTTTGTACAAACAAAACAACAACGTTGGTGTTGTTGGTCAAAGTTCATGTTATTGGTGTTTGAGTTGTGTGTTGTGTTGCTGGGTTGATTTATTTTTTGTGGGTTATTGTGCTTGGTGAAAATAGTGTATTGATATCAAATGGTGAGATATTATTGTTGTTCTATCAAATAAAATCTTGCTAATGGTTTATTTTTTACAATAGATAAACCATCTGTTGCATCATATGAACCATCTGTTGGATGAAATCTTAACAGCTATTCCAACAGATGACAAGTCCAAGACTTTGATTTTTTTCAACAGATCATTCATCTATCCAATAGATGACCCATCTGTCCAACAGATGACCCATCTGTTGGAAGAAATCTAAATAATTTCATAATAGTTCCAATAAAGCACTCATTTGTTTCAACAGATGAATGCTCTGTTGCACAGACCAGTCATCTATTTCAACAAATGAGTGATCTATCGTAAGAAATCACAGTAGTATTGAAACTATTTTTATTGTTTTCAATAGATTACTCATCTGTTGCAAGAGGTTAGTTATTTGTTGCAACAGAGGATTCAACTATTGCAATAGCTGAGTAACATGTTGGAACTATTATTTTAATGTGAAGTACTTGTTATATAATATGGCTATCAAAAGAAAAAAGAGAATCAAGTCAAAGTAAAGGAATAAGTGAAGCAACTAGGCTACATCCACCACTCTATGAGCTTGATGTGCAAGCTATATCTCAATCAGAAATAAAAGAAAATGAACATGGAGAACACGAAAGTATCCAAGGAGATGATCTAAATACTAATATCCCTTCCGCTAAAGAGTTGGTCAAAACCTTCAGCATTGATAGTTCTCCTGTGAGAATGTAGTGCAATGGTGCCACAGATTTGACTGGTGATTTTGTGGTAAAGTCAGCCATGAAAAAATCTTTTGCTACCTTTAGAAAAAAACTTTGAGATCGAAAATTAGATGCTTATTTTAGGGACAACTGCTTTGGCCAATATCTTGATTTGCCAGAGAAAAACAATGCTAATTTTCAAATGACCATGGTGTGCGATCTCCTCAATCGTAGGTTTATGTATGAAAATAATGACTAGATAGATAAGGTGTGGATAAATTATTGTGGCATGCTTGTTTGTTTTCGTTGGAAGGAGTTTGTCATAGTTACTAAACTAAAATATGATCCTCCTTCTCATTCTATACTTATTCTAACCCAAAATAACACCATGTACAACAAAAGTCAAAGGCAAGTCAAGTGATGATGATAACTTGTTGTTCCTTATTGGTCCAAGCTTTAAAAATATAAATTTGATAGAAGAGTTGAAAAGTAAAAACTTTCAAAGAAGAACAAGAAATCATTGTGCTTGATTTGGTTAGTACATAATATTCTTTGGATGAGAGACGTTAACAACAATATACCACTTGATTTAATAAATCTTTCGCGGAATCTTGAGGCATTTAACAACTATCTTTGGGGTTATGAAAGCTTCAAAATGACTGTCAAATATTTGTTGACTCTATTGATGCCAAAGACAGTCAACTTATATAGTTTTCTGTGGGCTTTCATGGTAAATATTTTTTTTATTATGATTCGTTTATTTTTTATTAAATAATGCTTTTAATTTATTGGTATAATTTTATAGGCTTAGGCATTTGAAGTTTTTCCTTATCTCAAACAACAAGTGAACTACCATGAAGAACTTTCATGTTCAAGTATCCTGAGATGGTTGTCGGCAAAAACTGATAAAAAAGTAAAATTTCTTGATCTCCTCAACCCCCTGGCAAAAGCAGTAAATCTCATTCTAATTAAGTTTTTTATTTTAATTAATAATTTATTTGAAATATTTTAATCATCATTCTAATATATGTACTGATTTATTTTATATTGTACATACGTAGCTTGTTCTGACCAATCGAGAGTTGAAGATGCCATTTTTTCTTTATTTATAGTCTGTGCAAACTTTATTGGACCCCAAGGTCATTGATAGAAAAGGAATTATTTTGAGCAACAACTATCACAAGAAAAACACTTTGGGAGGGTGGGCTTGTTATTGTTTATAGTGTTAGTAGTGGTGGAGTTGTTGGTGGTGGTAGTGATGATAGTGCTGCTACTGGAGCTAATGATGCTCCTCTTGTAGTTTTTAAAACAAAACCAATATGATTATGATCATACTGGTTCTATAGATTTTGCCCCTCTTAGCGAATGTTGTGCATGTAAATGTTAAAGGCAAAACATAATGGGGTGATGATTAATACTATTAATACATTAACTGCTTTTGTAACGGAATTAATATCTAAGAGGGGTTTCATTCCATCAAAGAGGATTTCATATCAATACACTCCATTAGTGATTAAGGCTAAGAGGAGAACAAAAAAAATATCCAAGGCATTATCAAGCATACAAAAAAGCAAAATTACAACTCCTTTGTCTTTGTCTTGCACATTTGAGCAATGTACAAAAGCCACAGGAGAGCACCAAGATCGAAACAAGGAAAATATTTATCATCTGTTCCAACAAACAAATAGACTACTTATATGTTTCAATAGATGACACATCTGCTGAAAATTATCAAACAGATATAGATATCTGTTGTAACAGATGACTAACTTGTTGCATCAGATGCATTATCTATTGTAATAGATGTCTCATCTGTTGGAGAAAATAAAATAGGTCTTCCAACTATTTTAATTTGTCCTAATAGATTACCTATTTGTTGCGAAAGATGGGTCATCTGTTAGGACAAATTACATCAAAACTTCCCACTATTTTAGTTTATTCCAATAGATGAATCATCTGTTACAACAGATGGGTCATCTGTTGGAAAATATCATACAGGTCAACATATAGGTCATCTGTTGGGACAAATTAAAAAAGAAGGAAGACCAGTTTAATTTACTCCAACAAATGAGGTATCTTTTTCCATTTTTTTTATATCTCTGTGATTAGCATTGATAGTTCTGGCTTTCCAGGTAGATGTCACTGTAGAAGCTACTGCTGAACAACATACTATCACAAACTCAGTTGATAATCCATCAACTACTTCCAAAGAAGAAGAAAAAGTAAAGCATGTCAACCCGAAAGAATGGAAGAATTATACGTTTGAAAAGTTCAACATCTCGAATGAGGCTCCAACAAAACTAACAAAGTTGATCAACACCTATTCAGAATAGATTGCCAATGGGCTATTAAAATTTCATGCCAACAGGTACATAAATTATTTTTAAAAATATTGATTAATATAATTCTTTTTGTAAAAATATGACATTAACGCATATAAATTATGCAGATAACAAAATGCTGATCACTATAAAGTGTGAATCAATCGGGTCTTGTTATTGATATGTTCAACTTTGTTGTTGCATATTTCGAAATAAAGAATTGGTTCTATTTGATGGCACAATCCCAAACTTGCTGGAATGATGAGGTTTATTGTAGGTTATTTAATTGTATCTATTTATTAATTTTATAATCTGAATGTTTGATAATATGTGCAACACATCGATGTCATTTTTTTACCTAAAAAAGTAGGCCAAGTTGTAAACACAACAACAATACAGATACACAACAGGAAATTGTTTCTTCAATGCTATCATCAATAATGCCTACGATCTTTGTCAACAACAGCTGGAAGTTCCCTAAAATGTGGAATGTTTAAACAAAATCATCAACGGTTTTAGCATTCCAACTATCTTAACTTGGCATTTCGTGGACGAAGTGTACATCCCAATCAATTGAGGTGGTATATCTCATTTGGTGTTAGCTGTCGTTGTTCTAAGAGAGAGGTGCATCCGATTTTATGACTAGATGTCCAAAGAGACATTCTGAGCCGTCATCTGAGATACAAAGGTTGGCTAAAATATTGCCTACTTACCTTGAATTAAGTGGCTTTTTGGACCAAAAAATTCGTACTGATTGGTCGATGATTGAAACATATCGAGCTAAAACAGATAATTCATGGGATGTAGAATATGTTGAAGGAATTACTCAACAATCTAGTGGTAGCCTGTAAGTATCATGATTTAGTTTCGTAAGTTTCACAACTCTTACACTAGTTACAAGATATATCATTATCTAATTTTTACAGTCACAGGGATTGTGGTCATTTTGTTGCCGCTTACGCCGAGTATTTGAGCGATGAATTATATGTACCAAATGATGGACTTTATGCTCAATTACTCTGTAAAATATATGCTAACCTTTTATGGTGTTATGGAGACATGAAGGTAGAGAATCGGTCCATAAGCGACATTAAAGATCCACGACTATCAAAACCGAACTCCACACCACAGGATGAAGAACAACTAGTCAATATTGAGTAGATCTTTATAGCTTGAGTCTTGTCAAAGTAATAATCTCTCATTTTCTTAGGAATTGTTGGCTTCAAAATTTAAATTGTAAATATTTATCATCTGCACCCATGACAAATTTTTACATTTCATTTATTTGTTGATTTATTTACTGTAATTTGTGAAGACTTTGATTTATTTTATTTTGTATATGAATTTTATTTTTCCTTAGATTTGAACTTATTAATTGAAATGGAATTGTAAATTCAAATATTGCAACAGATAATGGATCTATTGCACATCTATTGTAAATTATCAAATAGGTCTTTGTGCTGGTTTGAATTATTCCAAAAGACCGACTATTTGTTGCAACAGATGCTTCATCTGTTAGAACAAATTAGAACAATAGTAATTATTATTGTACTAATTCATAAGTTTCAAAATTTAATAAAACAATACAACTGTCATCAGGCATAAAAAATTAAAAAAAAAATATTCTTTACTTAAACAATATACAATTAAGTTAAAAACTTAGAATAAAAATTGTCATCATTCTTTTTTAAACAAATGCTTCAAACTTTGATATACGATCCCAACATTCCAGACCTCTTACATTCTTGCCACAGTGTTGTTATTCAGTAAGGCCCTTGGTAATGATATTTCGGTGCCGGTTAGCAAACATTCGATATATGCAGGCCAGTATGACCCGCACGCGGCACCGATTTTATTTTTTCAGGGTCCTTTTGTCACTCTTTAAAATTTCATTTTTTAACACTTCCTCTGGAAAGTCTATCATTAAGTCACTTCACTCCAACAATTTGGGGACAAGTCCAATAGTGGAAGCACTTTACAAAAAACTCCCATTCCTCGAAGCATGGTAAGTTGCAGTCATAAGCATTAATCTGTCTCTAATTGAGGAGGATCTCAAGAGTCAAAAAATTTGTTGTTCCAGGTTCATGGCTGTGAGAATTTTCTTTGCCCCGATCCAACTCATGTCGCATGGAAATGGCCTTTTTCTTCTAACATAGTTAATCACATCTTCATCCCATTTGAACTGTGAAATTAACATCTCAAGATCTAGTCCACCGGGAGTTGCCTCTTTGGTACTGATTACATCGTACCTAGGCTTGAAATTGTTGTAGACATTGAGGTCCATTATTCTACCATCAAGATCATACGTTTCGTCGTACGCAAGGTTCCTTGCCCCCATGAGGCTGAGAATTTCATCAACATACTGTTATATAAGAAGAAATTTTTTTAAGTAGGTTAGTAATTAAAAAGAACTGAAAAAATGCAACTGATTGACCATCTATTACAATGGATGGTCCATATATTGCAAGATATGGGTAATTTCTTGCAACAGATGGTTAGACTATTGCATAGGTTCTCTGAATTTGTTAACAGATTACCCATCTTCTGCAACTTATGCAACTGATTACCCATCTGTTGTGTAGCTTCTCTGAACCTGTGTTAATAAATTAACCAATCTACTACAACTTATACATCAGATGGGTAATATGTTAAATAAGATGACATACAAGGTGAGTTTATAAAAAGCAAAAACTTACCTTGTCCTCGTACTACATATACATCCTTGTCATCATCTTGAAGTCTTTAGAGAAAAGTAGATTCATCATGAAACACCTTAGGGGATACTTGGAATTTATGTAATATCTCAGAGTAATTAGCTTGTTGTTGCTAACTAATGTGTATATGTCCATCTTCCTTAATTGTACTTGAACTTCATCAATATTTAATGGAGGAGGATTTGCAATTTTTCTTTATTTTCTATTTGAGAGTATACATCCAATTAATTTTTCTTCTTCCTAACCTCTACTGTAGGAGTGTATGACTCTCTCACCTTCTTGGATGGTATGACACCCCACTTAGACGTCAATTCCTTAATAACATCAGTGAGATCATCTATTCTTTTGAAGAGCTCATCCAATATTTCCATGCACTTTTTGCATTTGCAAAGAGAACATGAGCTTGAAAAGAGGTGAGTTGGACCACTAAAAGGGGTGATGTGAAAATCATCATCTTTTAGAAGGTTAAATTTGGTTTCTGACATATTTAGTTTTTATTGAGCATCCACAACATGCTTATCAGTATGGCTCGCACCAATATCAACAACTCCACCATCACCACCATCACTACCGAAACCCCCATAAGAAGCACCTGAATCTATTGTAGTTGGTTGGTCATGAAAAGCCTCAACATGAGGCTGAGCTTGCCTAACTTCTCTTCTTATGGTAGTTACTTTAGCTAATTCCTTCTTTACTAACTCCACTGTTGAGTCTGCTATTGTATGAACAAGACCTAGAGTCATAAAAGAAGTAATCCGGAACTCTTGCTCAGTAGGTACAAGCCATGGATGCACAACCTATAAATAATATTAGATATGTTTAAATCAAATAATAATAATAATAATTTACAATTGGTTAGGTAGTATGTTAACAAAGGCAATAGATGAGCTTTATGTTACAACAGATGATTTATCTATTGTAATAAATTAACCATCTGTTGCAACAGATTACCCATCTATTGCATAATTTACAGTAGATGGATTATCTGTTAAGTCTGGTTTAGATAACCAAAGAAACAGATGGGTAATCTGTTGCAAAACATGACTCATCTATCTCAATAGATTATCCATCTATTGCACCAGTTAAAGAAGATGGGTAATCTATTAAGATAAATTGTAGCAAATGGTCCATCTGTTGTAATTTATCTTAATAGATTACCCGTCCACTACAACAGATGGTTCATCTGTTGCAACAGATGGCCCATCTATTTCAACATCTTTCGTTGAGTCAAATTATTTTATTTCCAGAGGATTAAAGAGATCAACCTCCTTAATTTTTGTATTGATATTCGCAGCCAACCACCAAAGATCCTAGGAGGATAAACCTCATCCGGGTAATCCTTTACCTTTTTTCTTAGGTGAGGAATGGCTTTAAACGCTAAAGCCTAAAAATTGTAGACATGAAACAACCCAAAGAAAGTCATAATAATTATTCAATATAAATTAATGCAAGAGTAAACAAATAGTGATTAAATTTACCATGAAATCCCAAGGAGAGTTTTATAAGTTGATCGTCTTTAGGGATAGTTATGTCAATAAATATTTGACTGTAAACTTGTAGCTATCATATCCCTAGGGATAAATGTTTAATTTATCCAAATCCTGAGCGAGCACCAATAAATCATCTTTTATGACTTTGTTGATGTCTCTTGCAAATATAATGGAATGGACAAAACAAACTAAGCACATTTCTCCCTGTACTTCTTTGAAATGTCCTTATTCTTGTAATCTTTTATCAACCTCATGGATTTGTAGCCACGTCTAGCAATGGCCAATAACCCATTTATATTTTCGTTGTATTTTTTGGTTTTGGTGGGTGGTCCCTTAGACAATGTCTTGCCTTTATTTGTTGGTGGTGGTTTGCGTGTACTGCTCGCCTTGAGATTTTTGATGGGTGTTTCCTTGAGAATAGGTTCATCTAGATGATCGCATCTCAACCCAGTCATTATGGCAAACTCTTTCATGCCAAAGGAAACTAGCGTGACACAGTAGGTAATCCATATTTCATCCATCTTTTTGTCCCCTCCTTCAAATCTTTATCATCACCCGCGTACTTGATCCTGCGTTTGAGAAGACCATATACTATGCTCATTTGGAAACGGACACTATTGTCCTCAGGCAGGTTAAGAAAGTATCCAAAGCAGTTGGACCTAAATAAATCCTCAAGCTTTTCCTTCCTCAAAATATTCCTAAAATCATCACAATTTTTCCCCAGAAGAGATTTAACTACAAAATCACCAGTTAAATCTGTAGGGTCATCTATTGGCATCTTAATTTGAAACCTTTCAATATATATAGTTTTGACAGGATCATGCTAGGATTTCAATCTTAATTCACGACCCATCGATGATGCATTATCATCATCTTTATCGTCCTCACTTTCTACTTCCTCATCTTCTTCTTTATCCTCATCTTTTTTTCTCCTCACTTTTAGTTTCCTCACCACCCTCTATAGAACCTTCTTCACCATCTTCCTCTATTTTGTTTTCATATCTTTACTTAGCTTTACTATTTCCTAAAAGAGATTGTTCAGGAAGTTCCTCCGAATCCATCTGTACTCTAGCCTTTTTTGCTAGTTTGTCAAAAGTTGATCCACTTTTACTTTCTTTTGTTTTGGGTGATATCTTTTACCTACAAACAAGATAAAAACAAAAAAAAATTACAATTTATGTTCGCATAATTTAAAGAAAAAAAGATAACATAAAATGGGTCATCTGTTGGAAGAAATCAAAATAGTCTTGCTACTGGTTTGATTTCTTCTAATAGGTGATCAATCTATTGCAACAGATGTAGAATATGTTAGAAGAGCTATTTTGTTTTATTCTAACAGTTGACTCATCTATTGAAACAGATGGAGAATTTGTTAGAAGACCTATTTTAATATCTTCCCATAGATGTTCTAGTTGTTGCAACTGGTAGGTCATCTGTTGGATGTTATCAAAATAGGTAGCAGTTCTATTTTGATAACTTCCAACAGATGACCCATCTTTTGTAACAGATGGGTCATCTGTTGGATGAAATTGAATCAAGTCTTCCACCATTCCATCAGATGTGTTATAGTTTGGGCAATGAGACACCCCAATACTACCACATCAACACTACCAATACCACCAATAGCAACACTATTAATACCAGCACCACCACCACCAATACTAACACCAACACTACCACCACCAATACCAATACTAATACCAATACCAATACCAATACCAATACCAATACCAATACCAACACCAATACCAATACTAATACCAACACCACCAGCACCACCACCAATACCAAGACCACCACTAATACCAACACCACTAACACCAACACCAACACCAACACCAACACCAATACCACCAATACTACCACCAACACCAACCCCACCACTACCACCAATACCAATACTACCAACACCAATATCAATATCAATATTAATAATAACACCACCAACACCACTACCAACACCACCAATACCAACACCACCAATGCAATACCAATACTAACGCCAATACCGTCACCACCAATACCAGCACCAATACTACAACCAATACCAACACCATCAACACAAACACTGCCAATACCAACACTACCAATACCAACACTACCACTAAAACCAACATCAACACCAATACCAATACCACCAAAACCAACACCAACAATATAAACAACATCAACGAAACAAAAATAAATAACAAATCCAACAACAAACTAAATAAAAACTTGGGTTTCCTTGGATTTCTCCAACATTTTTAAGCATCAAAACTCAAAATTGTTAACCCATTCTTGAATATAATACAACTAAAAGTATTCTTTTTTATGATTAAATAAAATGCCCTAATTTTTTGAAAAAAAAAAATATAAAACCCTTCTCAAACTTTGTTACCTGGGAAGATATAGAAAATAATGGATACAAGCAAGAAGAAAGTTGAAAATAACAACTATGTGGTTGAAAATGGGAAGAAAATTGATCTGTTGAGAGGGGTTGAGCAATCTATTGAGTATTGTTGTTTGTATTATTGAGAGAGAAAGAGATTTGAAAAGACAAAATATTTTTTCCAACTTGATGAAATGGTTTGAAAAATGATTGACCCCTTGCATTTTTATTACTCATTAATAATTATGGGTTGATTTGTATTTTGAAAAAGAATCAAGTTTTGAAAATGTTAATTTGGTCCCAATTAATCTTAATTAATTTTTAAAAGAGATAAATTTTAACTGTTTGATAATAAATAAAATTAATTTCACTCAAATTAGTTTTTAGTTTTCATATATTCAATTGTAAATTTAATGAATCTAATATTAATTATATATCTATATCTGTTTGATAATTTCCAATAGATAAAAATATTTGTTCCAACATATTACTCATCTGTTGATATAGATGAGTAATATGTTGAAAATGGTCAAATAGATAAAATAATATGTTGTAACAGATGAGTAATATGTTGGAATGACCAAATAGATAAAATCATCTATTGAAACAGATGAGTCAGCTATTGCAATAGGTGAATATATTTGTTTGATAATTTTCAATAGATGACTCATCTGTTGCAACAGGTTAAATCATTTCAAATAAAAATGATTAATTGATCACACTACTCAGGACGAACACAATAGTAGATCATGTGATTGCAATGAGATCAATCTAAATTGTAATTGAACTTATCAATTCATCTTTTATCCTAGCTAAATCAATATTGTTATAATAAATAATGTCTTGATTTGAATCATTTCAAGTAAAATTGGTCAAATTGATAGCTCTACTCAGGACGAATACAATAGTAGATCATATGATTGCAATGAGAACAGTCAAAATTATAATTGAAATTATCAATTCATCTTTAATTATATCTAAATAAATTTAGTTATTACAAATAATGGCTTGATTTTAACCATTTAAAGTAAAATTGATCAATTGATAACTCTACTCAGGACAAACACAATCATCAATTGAAATTATAATTGAACTTATCAATTCATCTTTAATTATAGCTAAATCAATTTAGTTATTATAAATAATGTCCTGATTTGAATCATTTAAGGTAAAATATATCAAACTGATAACTCTACTCAGGACGAACACAATAGTAGATCATGTGATTACAATGAGATCAGATGAAATTGTAATTGGATGCAATGAGATTAGTTGAAATTGTAATTTAAAATATAATTTCATATTTAATTCTAGCTAAATTAATTTATTTATTATAAATAATGGCTTGATTTGAATCATTTCAAGTAAAATTGATCAAATTGATAACTCTACTCTGGACGAACATAATAGTAGATCATGTGATTGCAATGAGATCAGTTGAAGTTGTAATTGCACTTATCAATTCATATTTAGTTATAGCTAAATAAATTTAGTTATTAAAAACAATGAATTGATTTGAACCATTTCACGTAATATTGGTCAAATTGATAACTCTACTCAGGGGGAACACGCTAGAAGATCATGTGATTGCAATGAGATCAATTGAAATTGTAATTGAACTTATCAATTCATCTTTAATTCTAGATAAATTAGTTTAGTTATTACAAATAATGGGTTGATTTAAATAAATATAGGACACCATATTGCATCAGATGACACATTTGTTGAAAATTATCAAATAATGACAGACATAAATTACAACAGATGATCAACTGTTGCGACAAATGACTTATTTATTAGAAATTATCAAGCAGATATAGATATATGTTACAACAGATGACTCATTTGTTGCAAATTATCAAATAGATGTAGACATTTGTTGCAAAAGATGACTTATCTATTGGAAATTATCAAGCAGATATAGAAATTTGTTGCAACAAATGACTCATCTGTAAAAAATTATCAAACAAATGTAGATATATATTGCAACAGATCACTTATATGTTGGACATCATGAAACAGGTATAGACATCTGTTGCAACAAAAGACCTATCTGTTGAAAGATTTTTTTTTATTTTAAAGCAATTATCTGTCCAAAATAAAAAAAGATAAAATACTAATAAGGTCAAACACTTTTAGGATAACTCAAAAACCCTCCCTTGTGTTATCTTATCTTGTCTTTTCAATTTCACACATCACACCATCTCCTCTTTCTTCTCAAACGTTCACCATCATAAATAAATATTTAAATCCATCTCTAGAAGATCTCCTCAACTATAAAATTAATTTTTTCCACTCTTTTTTTTCTTTCTCTCTCCTCTTTTTAGGGTAATCCCAACCATCTCCTTATTTTTTTCTCTTTTTTCTCTCCTCTTTTGTATGAGGATTCAGATCTCATCACCAAACAAATCTATAAACTTTCTCCTCTTTCTACACAAATATTTGTCGTCCACCTCCTTTTATTTTTTTGATCCCTTTGTTTTTGACATGACAGGTATGGTATACTTTGCTTTTCTGGGGGTCTCTACTATTCTTGCCTTCTTGTTTTTTTGTTTGCTTGTTTCATGAAATTTTTTATATCTTCTTTGATGAAAATTGTGTATATCATAATCTTACATTAGTTGTTTACATCTGTTATTTTTATTTATTTAGTCATTACCCATATCATATTTATTTATGGACTATTTTTTATTAAATAATTAAAAAAAGTCATGACCCTTGAGTTCTTCCAACAAATGGTTCATTTGTTGCAGCAGATTGGTCATCCCTTGGAAAAACTAAAAACCTGGATTGAGTTCTACCAACAGATGACTCATCTCTTACAACAGATGAGTCATCTGTTGGGAGAGCTTAAGAAGCTTGGAACTATTGGTGATGTTTGTTTATTTTGTTTGTTATTGGTTTTGTTACTTGTTTTTATTTTGTTAATGTTCTTGTCAATGCTGTTGGTGTTATTTGTATTTTTGGTGTTGGCAGTAGTGGTATTGGTGGTGTTGGTATTGCAACAGTTGGAACATATAATAGAAGATATTAAAATAGGTTTTCCAATAGATTCTCCATCTGTTGCAACTGATGAATTAGCTATTGGAATAAATTAAAATAGCTCTTCCAACAGATGACCCATCTGTTGCAAAAAATGGATCACCTGTTGGAAGAAAACAAACTAGTAACAATAGTATCTTGATTTCTTCCAACAAATGACTTATCTGTTGCAACATGTTGGTCATCTGTTGTAATAGATAGGTCATCTGTTGGAATTCTTATTGTAATGTATTGTATTATTGAATTTTGTATCACTATTTTTTTAAAATTATTCAGACATCAATTGTAATATTTTTTTTTATTTCTCTCTTATTCATAGATAAAAGATATATTCCAAAAGAAAAGGAAGTGAAAGTGGATCAACTTTTGCCCAACCAACATAAAAGGCTAGAGTAAAGAAAGGTTTGGAGGAATAAGCTTCTTGCAGATAGAACCACTTCATATGTGGGAGGTATGTATTACTGATCATATTATCGTGAAAAAACACATAAAGTACAATGACTTTGTGAATGTTGTTTTTTACCAATTAGGCATTGATCATTCAAACAAGATATTGCATTTTATAGTTAAGTTTGATAGGTCCAAACTGATAAGGCTGAGGGATCTAGAAGGTTGTCCCGATACCTTTTTATAATTTCATGATAGTTTTGCTCATGTTTATATATCAAGTTCGGAGAAGGGGTCAATTTTTGGTGGCAGTGTAGAGATTCAATAGTGATTGGACTTATTTTAAGGGTTCAACAGACTTTTGAAAGGCCTCCAAAGCCTCTCACTGCTACAAACAAGAATGGAAATCCCATAGAAATTTCTCTAGTCCAAATTTATACGAATGGTTTCTCAAGGTGATGATTATACAGTAAAAGATGCTTGGGAGAATATCTGCGAGAGAAGGGGGAGTTGTTGAAGACTATCTCAACTCAGACCTTACTAAACAAAATAAACACAAGGTAGCAAGGAAATTGTAGCGAATTTGGCCGATGAAGTTGACACGAAAAATGAGAAAACTGAATGATTTGCAAAAATAAAAATCCATCACTTGTTATTGAAAAGAAAAATGGTACAGTGAACTGGAGATGTGCACTTTGCCAGGAACTGTGATTAGTTAGTGTGGTCTGAATGATCACCTCCAAAGAAAGAAACACAAGCCCAAGGAAGCCGCTTTTAGAGCACCGATGGATGGAAAGATGTACATTCAAGAATGATACTTGCGCCAAGAACTGCTGAAGTTAAAATAAGGGATCAAGCCAAGGTGGCAATTTCTGAAGTTAAACTTGCATCCTATGCCTTCTGTTTGTGGTTCTGGTAACTTCAATCACAGTGGAATGAAAAAGGCATGGAATTTCTTCTCAACTTGCATCCTACTTACTCACCTGTTGCAACAGATAAATCATCTGTTTGAATCAACTTTAGGTTCTGTTGACATAGGTGAGTCATCTGTTGCAAAAGGTGAGTCATTTGTTGAATAGATGACCCATCTATTGGATTCATGTTACAACACTATATAACCTTTAACATAAATCCGACAAATGTGTTATCTATTTAACATATGACTAACTTGTGGCAACAGATGACTCATTTATTGGATTCATGTTCAGGTCCTATTTATTGTTGAAAAATAAAAGTAGCAGTGTACCTAGATGAGAAATTCAACTAAAAATCATAATTTAACTTAGCAAAATCACCTATGAAGTAATGCCCAAGTGATATATGAACAAAATTAGCAGCAGTAGCGGTAACAACAACAACGATCAACAAGAAGAAGATGATAATGATGATGATGAACAAAGATCACTAAAAAGGCTGTAAAAAGGTCTCTTTCTCTAAAAAAGAGACTTCAAAAGCGACCTCAACGGATGGTCTCTAAAACATAGGTCGCTTTTTGTAAGAGACCTCATGAGGTCGTTTGAAAGCAACCTCACGAGGTCACTAGGTTATTTTTTGAACTTTCTAAAAAAGACCTCATGAGATTGCTAAACTAATTTTTTTATAATTATTATTATTTTATTCAAGGAGACCTCATAAGGTCTCCATTTGATTTTATTTTTTTATTTTTAAAATTAAAAGACACTTCATCAGGTGACTATTATTTCTTTATTTTTTTATCATAAACATTTATTTAAAACATAAGCGACCTCTTACAGTCCCTTATTTGAGTGCCTAGAAAATGACATTGTGAAAAAGAAACCTCCTGAGGTCGCTTTTGTTCATTTCCACGAAAACAAAAATACAAAATATTGACTTCATGAGGTCTTTTTTATGCGAAAAAAATTAATGGCAATAAAAGCTTTTACAGATACCTGCCATTTTAATTCAATTCAATAGTATATACAATCTAATCAACTTAATCGAACTCCAAGAGCTCTCAACAATCAATCAAACTACAACGCACACACGTACTAATACAATGAACACTAAATGAAAATCAACTTTAAAGTACCTTGAAATTGAACGAAAGAACATCGTTAAGAGTACAGAATAGACATACACAAGATACTAGTAGGTCCACATTCTTTATCGTCTTCAGAGCTTCAGGATCCATACAGATTGCCATATTTATACACTTCAAAATCGATACAGTAGCAACATTAAATAAGACAACAAAAAGACAAAATGATGGCACACGACCACTTCAAGGAAAGATGAGATATTGTAACAAAGACTTTACATGGATGATAGTTATTCTTCTATTTTTAGCATGCTGCATTTTCACCAACTTCCAAGATTTAAGCAAACTTTAATGAATCTTTAACAAAACTAATTTAGTGTAGGAAAGAACTAGAAATTTATGATTATTTAAACTAGTGTAGGATCTGTAGAAAAAATATTAAGCTTGTGTAGGATAGAAACAAGAATTTTCCTTAAGCAACCTATTTTCTTTACATCCTAGCAATATGAGTCCACTGATTTCTTCTCTCTTGAGTTGTTTTTGAAATCCTCTACTACATTGATTATACAACTTTTCTGGCACTCTGATTTTCATGTGATTTGTTGCTTCTAGAACTGCTGGTCTACCTCAGTATGGCTACCTTGGTCATGCTACTGACAATGAGGTACACTTAAAGAAAAAGTTTCAGTTAATTTTTAAATATTTTGTGACAAGGACAAAGACTTCCAATATTTTCATGTTATGTTCGGAAGTTCGAGACTTCACCAATTGTATAACAATCTCAAATTACAATGTTTCCTAGCAGACAATGATATGTCATGGCAAGATCATCCGTTCAATTTAATTGATAATGATGCAACTTATTGGTGATACTACTTCTGCATAAATTGAAATAAAAATTAACATGAAATTAGATGAGTAGTTGTTATCTTCCCTAAATTATCTTGTATTATGTTTAATGCCTTTTTGCCTATTGAAATGTAATGAGCTCTTTATTTTATTTTTTGCTAACAGGGTGGAATTCTTAACCACATTACGACTACTTTCTAAATACTGAAATGTTTCTCACCTTTCTACAACATGTAGTTGATAAGTTTTGTGGAAAGCACATTTTCCATGAAATAATCAGTGTTTTTCTATTTCTAAAAAAATCAGTGTTCTTATCTTTCATATTGGAGTCCTTTACTCTGCATATCACTCTATCATTTCATAATGATCTAAGGTCTAATATTTCTCCAAATTAAGTAGAGAAACCTAGACTTAAATGCAGCAAATCGGAAAGACCATATCCAATCTTTTCTCCTTTTATGACAAGACCCTTGATGTTTAAATTTGAAACTTATTGTAATAAAGGCATTCACACAGTAGCATCTTTATATTTGAACTGGGAGTTGTTGCTTTCTTTGTTTGATTTAGGGAAGCTCTGTAACATGCATTATAATACCAAAGATAGCTCTGTAAGACTAACTTATGAATCTCAACCCTGACCTAGACCTATAGCCTCCTATTCTGGAGAAACTATAATCAAAGTAGCCTGTGGAACAAATCACATGGTTTCATCTTAACTTCATTTTAATAAATATTGTCCTCTTTCAGATTTGTTAAGTGCAGTAACCTTCTTTTTTCTAGTTTTCAGTTGCCGTGGATAAGAATGGATATATTTACACGTAAGTTTTAGTAGGAAACCAGAATTCTACATATAACCATCAAGCATGTAAATCCATATTACTAGTTCTAAATACTTGCACCAATAACTAAGGGAAAAAAGATGGTTGGAACAAGTTGTATTCTTACTCATGTCATTGCTTGTCATTGCCCTAATATGTGTTTTCTCCGCAAGCTTAATCAGGATAATATACATGTACCATAGACCATACAATATTCACCAGGAGAATACAAGTCCAATTCAAAAACCAATATCAGGAATTGAAAAGTAGCAGTAACAATAAAAAGAAGAGTATAACAAAGAAAAGAAGAGTATGGGAATGATCAATAAGAACAACAAAAAACCATATACACAGTTCTGATAATTAATAAAACGCCCAACTACTCAAAAAATCGCATAAAACCTCTAACTATTCGATCGAAAAGCATAGATTCACAATTTGAAATACAGTTTTGAAAAAAGAACAAGAAAGACGAAAAGCATAGGAACGCAGTTTAAAGACAAAGACAACAAAACCATCAACTATTCATTACAATCTTCATATTTTGGGAAAATTAAAGGAGACCCAAGAGATTCATAAATTCACATAAATAAGAAAAAAACAATGCTTACAGCCTTACTTGGACTGAAATAGCTGACCTTACTTTGTGAGACAGAGCTTGAATTTGAGAGAGGGAGGCTCCAATTTGAGAGAGGGGTTTTGAGAAAGAGAGTCGATTTGAGAATGGAAGCTAGCCTCTTTAGTTTTTCTTTTAAACTATAATAATAAATATTTAAAAAATAAATGTTTTGCTTCAGACTTCATAAATTAGTGATAGATAATTATTCTTAATAATAAATTTAATTATTAAAATAATAGAGACCTCACAAGGTCCCAATATTTAAAATTTTAAAAATAATTTTAATTATTTTGACACTAATTTTTTCGCATTTTATTTTCGACCTATTGAAGTCTTTATTATTATGGCATTGATTTTTTATTAGCATTTATCGACTTCATGAGATCTCTTTATTTTAAAATAAATTTAAAAAATCAATTAAGGGAATAAGCGACCTCATCAAGTCTCTTATTTTAGGTCTCTTTTTATAACTTTTTTAGTAGTGTTAAAGAAGAGATGATAATGATAATGAAAAAGAAGATGATGAATAACGTAAGCAAAGCAGCAGCAAGAAGCAATGAACAACAATAAAGCGAAGAGAGAGAAAATAACAATAAATGCGAAGAGAGAGACACGCCGTATTTTTTTCCTCCTTTTCTAGTTATATTAGGGTAAATTGGATCAAAGTGTAAATTAAAAAGTTTGAAGGCTATTCTCAACTTTCTTAATCCGTAATCAAATAGTTATCACCTACACAAAATTATTAAAACTTAGTCACCTACACCTCATTTTCAAACTTTTTTATCGCATTTAACTGAAAACCCTGAGTTTGCTTGATGTGAATTTAATATTATTGGGGAACAACGGTAAAACACCAATAACAATATAATTAAACTATTAACAAAATAATAATATAACAATAATAATATTAGCAGTATAATAACATAATAGTGTATACTAATATTAATACTTCAATAATAATATTATCTTCAATATAATAACTATAACAGTAGTATAATTACTTCTTAACAAGTTAATAATACTAAATATTAAAAAAATACTATAATGATATGATTTTAAGTAATATATTAATTATACTTGAGTCGTGTTGGACACTGTCCTAAGAAAATATGTCAGCAGTGTGAAATATTTTTCCAAAATCAAACAAGCACTTCCTTTATTAATTAGAGGATATTCTGAGTTAAATAAATCTTACCTAATTAACCAGAGGATACAGGAATCAACAAAATTATAATGCAAATATCAGCAAGTTAAACTAGAGGTTTACTAAATAATAACCAAAATCACTAAGGAATATAATATAAAGAGGGAAGAGGAAAATGTCGAAAAGGAAGGAGATTGAAACACGAATGTTAAGGTTTTTTCTTTCTTGGTGTCATTGCAGAATAAGAATGAGTTCCTTTTTATAGATTTAAGGGAGGTCTTTTCTGTTGACAAGTGTCAAGTTAAGTGGCATAAATTGTGGCTTACAAGCTGCCACCACACAAGCTTCCCAAGCACACCTCTTGATCGCTTCCAAAATAAGCATTTTAAGTGATTTCTAAAATACATTTTATAGACATGACTTTTTCAATACATTTCAAGAGAAAATTATTTTGAAATAAATAAATATTTTTCCTACAATCCCCACATTATTTCAATAATTTATAGAAAAAAGAGTTTTAACTTGTTGTATTTGCATGGACAAAATGCAGTGGGTTTGGTGTCTTCTAGATTATGAACCAAACTTAGACCAATAAAATTTAACTTACAGAATTATCGGTGAAATATAATATTTCTATGAACCGAATAATTTTATTGTAAGCCAGAGATTTTATCAATCACTTTTTTACCATAATTGTTCAACGCAGTTTTGCGCCAATTGGTCATGCATGTGCCTGGTATTCATGAGAGCTCTAGTGACTAAGGCCAAAAGTCTCATAGGAACGGCCTCATTCTACTTCTCATATAAGTGAATTCATGATGTGTACATTGCTTTAAATACACCATCCATAAGGACTATAAATTCGTTAAGAGTTTGTAGCTCATCCCTTAATTTTAGTAGTAGTTCTAGTACTCTCAGTTAATGCACAGAGTCAATATCGACTTGTTATTACATATATGAACCTACTTCATTGGATCTCCAATCACATAGGTTGGGTTCTCATCTCTATTGACAATCATATTGGCATTAACCTCATCTCTTTTGAGGCTTGAAGAATTAATTTTCTTCCCACAGGTTTAGTCAGTGAATCGGCTGAATTTAATTCTGACTTCATATAATTAATGAAAATTATTCCATTTTTCAGCAGTTGTTTAATAACATCATGCCTCAATTTCATTTGTCTACCCTTACAATTGTAAGATTTATTCTTCGCAGTAGAAATTGGGGCTTGAAAATCACAGTGTATATACATAGGAGGCACCAGATCATTCTTTTTAAAAAGGATATTTGCTAAGAAATTTCTTAGTCATTCAGCCTCAGTACTAGCTAACTTCAAAGTAACAAACTCTGATTTTATAGTTGATCTAGCAATGATCGTCTGCTTAGTTGATCTCCATGATACTGTGCCACTACCAAGGGTGAAAACATACCCGCTAGTGCATTTTGTATCATCTGAATTAGAGATTCAGTTTGCATCACAATACCCTTCTGAAGTAGAAGGAAATCCACTATAAAAAATACCATAATTCACATCCTCTCAAATATTTCATCAATCGCATTAATGCAAAACAATTCTCATTATTTTGATTATGAGTATATGTACTCAATCTGCACAAAGCATAGGCTATATCATGCCTAGTAAAATTCATTAAATGCATTAGACTCCCAATGATCTGTGCATACTTAGACTGAGCAATTGGGTCACCATTATTCTTTTTTAATTTAGAATTAGCATCATAAGGAGTGGCTACAGGAGTTATCTTCCAACATTCAAACTTCTTAAGAAGTCTTTCCACATAATGTTCTTGTGACAACATTATACCATCTTCACTCCTTATAACTTTAATTTCCAATATCATATTAACTTCACCCAAATCTTTCATATCAAAGTTAGTAGACAAAAATAGTTTGGTACGTTCTATAATATTAAAACATATACCAAATATAAGCATGTCATCAACATATAAGCAAATTATTACATAATCACTATCTACTAATTTTGTATAAACATATTTATTCACCTCAATAGAAGAAAAACCATCTTTTATTAAGACTTGATCAAATTTCTCATGCCACTGTTTCGGAGCTTGTTTAAGGCAATAAAGAGATTTAATTAATTTACAAACTTTATTTTTTTGTTCAGAAATTACACATATTTCTGGTTGAGCCATATAAATTTTTTCTTCTAAATCTCCATATAAGAAAGCTGTTTTTATATCCATTTGATGGATAAAAAGCTTATGAATTAATGCCAAAGCAATTAATATTCGAATATAAGAAATTCTTTTTACTGGTACAAATGTATCAAAATAATCAATATTTTTCTTTTTGAGAAAATTCTTTAGCTACTAACTGAGCTTTATATTTATCTATAGATCCATCCAGATTAAGTTTCTTTTTGAAAAATCATTTACAACTAATCGGTTTTGCACCAGGAGGTAAATCGGTTAAAACCCATGTATTATTTATCACAATTAAATCAAGTTTAATTTTTATTGCCTCTTTTCAAAATTTAGCATCAGAAGAAGATACAACTTCAAAATAATTTGATGTTTCATTATCAACAAGAAAAGTTTGAAAATCATTTCCATAAGAAAATATTCTTTTCTAGGCCTTTTACTCCTTCTTAGTTCCTCAATATTAGAGGTCAATTCATTTTCTCTTTCAACAGGTGCATGAGAGATTTTATTAAATAGTGAAAAAATACATTCAAATAATTCAAAATTCTTTGTCTCGATTAAAGTATTACTATCAAGTACATCACTTTTCAATACAAGAAATCTATATGCAACACTACGTTCAACATATCCAATAAGCATGCAAACATTAGTTTTAGAATCTATTTTCCTTTTTTTAGGTTCAGAAAGAAGAATTTTAGAAATGCAACCCCACACTTTTAAATATTTCAAATTAGGTTTATAATCTTTCCATAATTCATAAGGAGTTTTTCCATTTTTTATGAGGAATTTTTTTTTATAAATAACATGCAGATAAAATAGCTTCAACCCACAAATTATCAAGTGCATTAGAATTAATTAACATAGAGTTCATTATTTCTTTCAATGTCCTATTTTATATTTTAGATACACCATTAGACTCAGGTGAATAAGGCGGATATACTTCATGAATAATTTCTTCTTTTTCACAAAAAGCATTTAAAGATACATATTTGTAATACCCCGTATTTTCGTGCTAGAATTCTAACCGTCGTTCCTACACGTCTAAGCTCTAATCCAAGTGGTTCTCATATGAATATAAGTTTCATGAGACTTATCCTCATGTTTGAATTGATTTTGAGGTGAAAAATGTTCATAGAAATCATTTAGAGCCAAGTTGAGCTAAGATCCTTTGATTCGTCCAAAAATTTGATATTCGATTCTACAATGGTCTACTTTAAATATGTATAACTTTTTATATAAATGGAAATTTTCATCTCAAGACCCACCAAATTGTAGATAATTGAATTAACTTGCCAATGATACCAATTTCGCCAAAATCCGATACATAAACGAAAAGTTACAACCATTTTAGTGAAGAGACAGTAAGCCGAGGCGATATGTCTACGGCGCCCTACCTATTCCGACTAGAGTAATTTTCCACAATCAAGATCCGCATCTAAGAGGGGTATTTGGATTATTTTCCACCTTTAAATAGCACCCAAAATATGAAATTCAGCCCCCAATAACCAAAATATACTCACTTTCTCTCAAATTCTCTCAAGAACAAACCTTAGGGTTTTAACCCAAGGTTCAAGAATCCTCAAGATTCCACTGTTTTTTGTATTGATTCAAGATTCAAGATTCCCAAACCAAGAGTTTCAAGAGACTACATTCAAGAACGCAATAGAGTCTCAAAAAGGAAGTTGTTCATCTAAGTTCATTGTCCAAGGTATGTGAGATTTGAACAAGAATAATTCTTTCATTCATATGCCCAAAGATTTGAATTTTATTAAACATTTCATGATTTGCAAGTTGGGGTTTATACCTAAATCATCTTGATTTGAGTTTATGAATTTATAAGTGTAAGCCTTGAATTGCATGTTTATTTCACATATTTTATGTTTTAAATTGAGGATTTATACCATGAATTGTACATCCCTATAGTGAATTGATATTTTCAAGTGTTCCCAAGATAGTTGTCAAGAATTAAGCTTCATTATGGAATTGTGATCATTTCAGTATATATATGCTTTAAATCCATGTAAGAATTTTTATATCTCGTGAAAAGTATATTATTAGTATGTTTTTAACAAGAAAGCATTCAAATTTTAAAGAAAGGTTGATCTTTGATCCTAAGCTAAGATAGGAATCCACATTATTTATGATTTAAAGCAAAGAGAAGCATAATTGGTCTTTACTATACATCCTTGTACTATTTTAAGGTGGATTTTCTAAAAGTTTTGAGCATAAGTATGGAAGTAGTATTTAGCACCAAGTTGGGTATGATTCCAAGGTCTCATACTCCAGAACTACAAGCCACCGTAGGTTTATGATTTTCCCATAGTGGGATAAGATAGTGATAACTTAAGTTAAGGTTCTATTCTGATGGCAAGGGTAGAACAAATCTCCCCAATGTGGGCAAGACGTTGGACTCCATGCCAGCTCACATGGTTTATGTCGGTTAGAAGAAACTCTCAAAGTCCTACAATCCTTAAGTTTCAAAAGAAGTCCCCTATTCTCCTTAAGATGAATGTATATGTGTTTGAAAGTTATTGTTTTAAGATTTCCCAAGTTACCAAAGCCCAAGTCTTTAAGTCCCAAAGTTCTCAAGTCTTAAAAGAAGAGATGAATAGAAAAGATTTTATAAAACTAAGTGTAAAGACTCACAAACTTATTCAGATATTGAATTACTTGATATTTCAGTTGCAAAGTTATAGTTCTTAGCTTTCAGACACAAAGGTGAGCTTTTTTTCACTTAGCCTATATGATTTGAGAACAGAATAGAAATGCAGATTTTAGAACTAAATGTTATAGATCACAATATTTGTGGTTTATGCTTTATTATCTATGATTTATGATCTTTAGCTTTTAGATTTCTCAAGCCTATGTAAGTTAATTCATTTAGCATATATGATTTTATAAACTGTGATGATATTGAGATATTATTTTACTTATGCATTCAATCCCATATACTCAGTACATCCTCAAAGTACTAATCCACATATACCTCTATGTTCTACATTATCTCATAATATAGGTACGAGTTTTAGTATGCATATTCAGATTCAAACAGTTGCAGATTCCAGCCTGTGAGATGATGAGTCCTCCTTCTTTAGGGACTTCAGTTATACTTATTTACATTCTTTACTTTCTTATTCATATGTATTGATTAGCAATAGTTGGAGTAGCTTTCCAACTATTTATAGTTAGTATTAGTAGAGGCTTCATAGACAGTTAGTAGAGTTAATGTATTCAGTTTTAGTTTTCTTTATAAAAGCAGAGTTGTAATCATGTGAATTCAGTTTTGTATTGATCAGATTCAGAAAAGAGTTATCTTCCACTAATCTTGTATATATTTATGTATTTTATTCAATTGCTTATGAGTTATGTCAGTGATCGGAGTGTTGAATTCATGGCTCAGATTTGTATTATAGTGTGGAGTTATGTGTAGCACCTTGTATTTTTGAGTTAGGCCTGACCATGATAAGGAGAACTAGTTCAGTTTAGACTTTAGAAGACGGATTTATCAATTCCATATGAAAACTTTAAGTTGAATCGAGTGAGTGTGATATTTGAGGGGAATAGCATAGTCGAGGAAGCATTTAAGAAGTGTTGCTAAGTTTGAAAATAAGAATTTACATTTTTGTAATGACTCAATTTGCTGAACTAGAGCGCTACACGGTGCTCATGACCCCTAGGGACCACAAAATAACCCATGACTGATAGTTGTACCTGTATACTGCATAATATAACTTAATAATGCGGAAACATGCACTGAAAGGCCATAAGGTTCAATATTGAACATAACTGAATGATATAATATCTATGTGGGGTAATAAAATACCTAAAACAAAATTGAAAATACTAAAGTCTGAACATGATAGTCTGTATCTAGTCTGCATCTAGTCTAAAAGCCTCTACTGTCTGAAGAATCTGAATAAAGAGTTGATGGGACATGTCCTCAACTAACTCCAACTAATAAGCTAATCAATGAGGTACTAGAAAATCATTATGTCCTCAAAGGATGAGGAATCACTTCTACTCTGATTGCTGAAACTAGAATCTACTGCTGATCTGAAACTCGTGTCTCTGAACCTATGGTGTAACATAAAAAGAAAGTACCATAGTGAGAATGCGTCATTAAATATGTATCGAGTATACATGTGAGGTAGGATAAATGCAATGGTTCATATGCATGTTAATTCCAGCTGACTGTCTAACATGAACGTGAGAATAAATACATAATTATGTAACTGTAACTGACAACATAATATCATGATTACTGAATCTGAATACTAATAACATGACATGACTGATAACATGAATGACTGTATCTGAGTATAACTGATAACATAGGTGACTGTAGCTGATAGTCTTAAATCTAATGGAACTATTTGAGTGCCATACTGTAATTGAGTCGACTGTATCTGACAGTCCTAAAATCTGAAGAACTATATGAGTTCTATTACTGAGACTGATTGACTGTATCTGATAGTCTTGGTTCTATAACATGAAACTGTGGGAAGTAGTATCTAACCGACATGCCCCAAATGTGCTATAATAGCTGAACTGGGGTCCAATCTATGCCCTGATTGGAAGGGTGTCAATACCACGCCATTGGTAAGGACAATGTGTAAGTAACCCTCATATAATAGGTAACTCTAGAGAGAATAATGGGAACCCTCACATAACAGGTTAAGACACCTCATTTACTCTCATATAGCAGGCTACGATGTCTCAACCTATACTGGCTACATAGTTCTAGAATGCAAGGATTGCTTCTAGGAATCACACCCTCATATAACAGGTGAGTCCCCATCCTTGGGTTCACTCGGTGCTAATTCCTACTCCCATCTGAATGGACACTGAACATGATTTACTAAACAGAACTGAGTATGGACTGAGTTACTGAATTTTTGTGGCTGACGGAATACTACTGATATCTGACAACTGACTGAGTCATGAGATCATGGAGATTTTTCCTGAGTCATAAGACTATCTGAAGTCTAAGAGTTCATAGCTTGACTAAGAGTATCGTGTAAACATGATATGGATCTAGGCACACAGCTAATATTTCAGGTACAAGTACCCCTAAGGACTCAATGGAAGAAAACTGACATGACTTGATATTCTTGAATACATGATAATCACCACAATACGTTTATTGAAGCATTTCATCAAACATCTAGTAGGCATAAGCTTGTACATTTATTTCATGATATCATGCTAGTTAGGTAAATTTCCTTCATCTAGGCATTTTATCAAACATATGATAGGCATAGTACATGTAAACATCATGGTGTAGCAATTAAACATCATGGTTCACTTCCAATTTCATCATACAAGGTTTTAGTCATGAGATTTCATAAATCTTTATCTATACTAATCAACCCACATGGAATTTATCATCAAATCATGGAATAGAAATCAATTCCTCATTATCAACATGAAAGAGAACATACAAAGCATGAACACATAAAGAAAATCCATAACTTGTAGTTGAAAAGGGATTCTTGGACTTCATGGACAAAAGGAGCCCATGAATGAACACTATACATACCTTAGATCGTGATTTCGTGATGATTGATGGTGAAACCTTCTTGAAATTGGACCTTCTATGAAAACCCTATCTTGAGTTCTTGAGAGTATTTGAGAAAAACATCAATATTTTGGATGAATAAGGGCTAAATCCCATGTTTGGAAGCTTATATGGGGGAATTGACCCTTTTAACCCTGGACACATAATTTAATTTTCAGTAAAAATTTTTGAATTGTGCCATTGGCGCGATGCGGCGTTATCACACCATGTCACTGGAAATTGACAATTAGGAAACTGCACGATGGCGCGACGTGGAGCTATCGTGTTGCCACCTTGTCTAAGACCTGGAAGTTTGGCATGATGTGCTTGTATCGCAGAGAAACACTGGAAATTGACAATTGTCATTTGAGCTATCTCCGCGATGCGTTGAAGGCTCAGGTCAAACACAGTCTCACTAAAAAGGCTCTAACTCTTTATCTGGGTGTTGGATTTGGGCAAATTACATATTGGTGGAAATCTTATTCAATTTTCCACGTGATAGGAAGTGAAAATTATGGAAATGACACATGTATAAGAATGAATTCTTATTTCAAAGAAAGTTCTAACATCTTTTAGATGATTTTCAAGCTAAGAAAAAGCACGAGTATTACAATATCTCCCCCTTGAGAACATTCGTCCTCGAATGAGACTGAATAAGAGGGGAAATAATAAGCTGAACATGAATAACTAGAACATGATATCATGATGGGTGTGATTGAAAAGTTAAACATAACATACTGAACATGCATATCTGATGCATGCGTAACTGATTCATAAATGCATAACTGAAAGTTCTGAAGAACTAATTTTTCTCACAATGAGAATGCATGTCTGATGCATAACTATATAACTGATCTGATACATGAATGCATGACTGAATATGTGGTGGTACTTGATACCAAGTTTATCATGGGAACATGAACATGAGATTGAATACTAAGTTAGTGATGTACACTAATCATGAAACTGCGTAAGCTTAAGGAGAACTGTTACCTTGAGCTTGATTTGAGTTGGCGAGGAAGAGGTGAGGATACTTGGTACACATATTTTCTTTTGTTTCCCAAGTAGCTCCCTCGATGGGCCTATTTTTCTAAAGAACTTTAACCAGAGGGACTTCTTTGTTCCTTAATCTATGAGTCTGATAGTCTAAGAGTTCAACTGGAATCTCTTTATAAGAGAGGCTGTTCTGAACATCTATGCTCTGAATAGGGACTATGATTGATGGGTCACCTATACACTTCTTGATCAAAGAGACATGGAAGACTGGACGAACTGAGGCTAGATCTGAAAGCAATTCAAGCTACAAGCTACCTTGCTAAATCGACTGAGAATCTTGAAGGGACCAACATATCAGGGACTAAGCTTTCACTTCTTACCGAATCTCTTCACTCCCTTCATATGAGAGATCTTAAGGTAGACATAGTCACCAATCTCGAACTCGAGATCCTTTCTACGAACGTCTGCATAAGACTTGTATCAACTCTGAGTAGCCCGGAGTCTTTCTCTAATTAACTGAACTTTCTCTAAGGCGTCGAATACTAAGTTAGGACCTACGACTGAGGCCTCACTAACTTCGAACTAACCGATTGGAGATCTACATCTCCTACCATAGAGATCTTCGATTGGAGCCATCTAAATACTGGAATGATAGCTATTGTTGTATACAAATTCAATCAAAGGCAATTGGTTATCCCAACTACCCTTGAAATCAATTACACACACCCTTAATATATCTTCCAAAGTCTGAATGATACTTTTTGCTTGACCATCTATCTGAGGATGAAAGGATGTACTGAGATGAACTTGGGTACCAAGATCCTTTTAAAATGCTTTCCAAAAATGAGAGGTGAACTGGGTACCTCTATCTGAGATAATTGATAACGAAACACGGTGCAATCTGACCAGCTCCTTATTGTAGAGCTTGGAATAATCCTCAACTGAATAGGAGATATGAACTGGAAGGAAAAGAGTTGATTTGGTCATTCTGCCTACAATGACCCAGACTAAATCATGCTGACGACGAGTTCAAGGCAAACCCATCACGAAGTCTATGTTTACAACTTTTCACTTCCAAGTAGGAATACTGAACTCCTGCATAGGACTACAAGGCTTCTGATGCTCTATCTTAACTTACTAACATGTAGAGCACTTAGCCACAACTCTGTAATATCTCTTTTCATCCCACTCTACCAATAGATTTCCCACAAATTGTGGTATATCTTAGTGGACCCTGGATGAATAGAGTAACGCACACCATGTGCTTCTACAAGAATTTGCTACCTTAAGTCATATATGTCTGGAACACAGAGAAGACCCTGAAAACAAAGAGCACGATCTCCCCCTTGGGATAAAACCTCTATTTTCTGATTTTGAACTGACTCTTTTAGCTTGACAAGGCTAGGATCCTTATCTTGCTTTTGTTTCACCTCGGAAACTAGAGATGATTCTGAACTACTCTGAACACATATATCGCTCTCTGAAGAGTCGAATAAGCGAACACCTAGTCTAGAAAGCTGGTGGACTTCCTGGACTAACTTCTTCTTACTATCATCAACATAAGAAATAGTACCCATGGACAATTTACTGAGAGCGTCGGCTACTACGTTGGCCTTGCCCGAATGATAGAGGACACTCATGTCATAATATTTCAAGAGCTCTAACCATTTTCTCTGATGAATATTGAGATTTTTCTGAGAAAAGACATACTGAAGGCTCTTATGATCTATAAAGACGTCTATATGAACTCCGTAGAGATAATGCCTCAAAATCTTTAAGGCAAATACTATGGCTGCTAACTCAAGGTCATGAGTAGGATAATTCTTCTCATGGGGTTTAAGCTGTCTAGAGGCGTAGGCTATGAACTTACCATGCTGATGAGAACACAACCTAAACCCACTCTAGATGCATCACAATATACTACAAAACCATCTGAACCGTCTAGTAATGCTACAACTGAAGCTGAGGTGAGTTAAGTCTTTAATTCCTGAAAACTCTTCTTGCATGGATCTAACCACTGAAAATTAACCTTCTTCTGAGTCAATCTGGACATAGGAGATGCAATAGAAGAAAATCCTTCAACAAATCATCTATAATATCCAGCCAGACCCAATAAACTCCTGATATCTGATAGAGAGACAGGGCGAGGCCAGTTTCTTTCTGCTTCGGTATTTTGAGAATCTACTCTAATGCCATCACCAGAAATAAAATGGCCAAGGAATGCTATTGATATTAGAGAAAATTAGCACTTACTGAATTTGGCGAATAACTGATGATTTCTGAGAGTCTGAAGTACTATTTTGAGATGGTCTACATAATCGCATTCAGTGCGGGAAAAGACCAGAATATCATCATGAAGACTATGATGAAAATATCCAAGTATTGCTTAAACACACGGTTCATCAAGTCCATGAAAGCGGCTGGGGCATTGGTAAGACCAAATGACATGACTAGAAATTCGAACTGACTAGACCACGTAAAAAAAGCTATCTTCAGGATGTCAGATTCTCTAACTCTAAGTTGATGATAGCCAAATCTTAGGTCTATCTTAGAGAAATAACTAGCACCCTAAAGTTGGTCAAACAAGTCATCAATTCAGGGAAAAGGATAATTATTATTGACCATGACTTTATTGAGTTGATGATAATCTACACACATTCTGTGTGAACCATATTTCTTGCACACGAATAAGACTGATGCGCCCCACGGGGAAATGCTAGGTCTAATGAATCCCTTATCTAAGAGATCCTCCAACTGTTCTTTTAGTTTCTTGAGTTCTGCTAGTGCCATTCTGTATGGCAGTATATTAATAGGCTGACTATCTGAAATAAGATCAATACCAAAGTCTATTTCCCTTTCGGGAGGAATTCCTAGAGGATCTTCAGGAAAGATATCTGAATATTCATTCACTATTGGGACTAATTCAAGATTGGGAGCCTCAGAACTGGAATCTCTAACATGAACTAGATGATAAACACATCCCTTAGATATAATTTTCCTTGCCTGAAGGTAGGAAATAAGCTGACCTCTGAAAGCGGATACTCTACCCTTCCACTCTAGGAAAGGTTTATTTGGGAACTAAAACTGAACTATTTTATTTCTGCAATCAACTGTGGCATAGTAGGAATAAATCCAATCCATGCCGAGAATGACATCAAAATCAGTCATCTCTAATTTGACTACGTCTACTGAAGTGACTTTCTGAAATATCATAACTGGCTAGTTCCTGTATACCCACTGGGTTATGATAGTTTTACCTACTGGGGTAGAGACTGAGAAGGTCTCTGCTAGAATTTTGGGACTGATTTTGAAATCAACTGCTATATAAGGAGTAACAAAAGTCAAGGAAGCTCCTAGATCTACCAAAGCATAAATATGCATATGAAAGATATGTAACATACCAGTAACTATATCAGGAGAACTTTCCTGATCGTATCGAGTCTGAAGAGCATAGAGACGATTTGGGCGTAGCCCGCTAGTAGCACTGGAAGTGGCACCCTGCTGATTTGGGCAACCGAACTGAGCTGAAGAGCAATTCTATTGACCCTGAGGACCTGATTGAGGACAGTCTCTAACTTCGTGTCCTGGCTTTCCATAACCAAAACAAATGTCACTACCCACTCTACAAATACCCTAATGGTGCTTACTGCAAGTCTGGAAAAGAGGATAGGTGCGGGCACTGCTAACATTACCCTGGGACTTAGAGCCTGGCGCTCTATCTTTGTTACCCTCTCTGAACTTAGGAATTGGAGCACTAGCTATAGAGGGAGCTGGAACTGATGACTTAGGAAGAAACTGAGAATGATTCTCTCCTTCTGATTTAGGCTAAGCAAAGTTGAAACTACCTGTCTTTGCTCTCTTATTCTGCTTTTCCCTCTGCTTAATTTTCTGCTCTTTTATCTATTGAGCATAGGTCATAAGTCTAGCTAAGGTCATATCACTATTCAGCATGGCAGATCTGCACTCATTAACCACACTGTTGTTTACCCCTGAAGCTAACTTACTCGTCTTAGATCTACTGTCTATAACCATATGAGGGGCATACCTATCTAATTGAGTAAACTTAAAAGAATACTCTTTCACTATCATATTGCCCTACCTGAAGTTGATGAACTCTAGCACCTTGGCTTCTCTAGGCTCCTGGGTAAAGAATCTGTCTAAGAATATAGTGACAAAGTCCTCCCACTCTATAGGACCTCCATCATTTGATCTTTTATACTTCCACTGTTTGAACCAAGCATGAGCCACATCCTACAATTGGTATTCATCTAACTCAACACTCTCAATAGTAGTCACCCCTATGGCTTTTGTCACTTTCTGAACTTGATCAATGAATTCCTGAGGGTCTTCATCTACCTTAGACCCAAGGAAGGTTGGAGGATTCATTCGGGTGAAGTCCTGAATTCTAGCTGCTTCTGAGTTGGCCACTGGGTTGGCCAGAATGACTGTTGGCCGTTCATTATGAGCAGTGACTGATTGATCAAGAGTGGTAAATGTGGTCCTGAACTTTGCATGAGAAACATGATCACCCAAAGGTTCTTTGGGCTGAGGGGCTGACTGATTTCCATTTCTTCTTTTAGGAGGCATGTTCTGTAGAAGAAAGGGAGAAATGGATTAGACTGAGTAACTGACTTGTGATTATGCTCACAGGTACGACATGAATACTGAAAGAGGGGAAACTATTTTGAAAACATGTCATAGCCTCTTGCACATATATGTGGCTCACAACACACCCATGTACAAGACTCTACTAGATGCGACTTTTAGACTTCCTAGGACTCTATTGAACCTTAGGCTCTGATGCCAAGTTTTTAAGGACCTAATTTGCTAAACTAGAATGCTACATGGTGCTCATAACCCTGAGGGACCACAAGCTAACCCATGACTAATATCTGTACCTATATACTACATAAGATAACTTAATAATGCGAAAACAGGCACTGAAAGGCCATAAGGTTCAATACTGAAAATAACTGCATGATATATGGGGTAATAAAATCCCCAAAACAAAACTAAAAATACTGAAGTCTGAATATGATAGTCTATATCTAGTCTGTATCTATTCTGAAAGTCTCTACTGTCTGAAGAATCTAAATAAGGAGTTGACTCTACTGTCTGAAAAATCTAAATAAGGAGTTGATGTGACATATCCCCAAATAACTCCAACTAATAAGTTAATCAATGTGGTATTAGAAAATCATTATGTCCTCGAAGGATGAAGACTTACTTCTACTCATTGGAATCTACTGTTGATCTGGAACTCGTGTCTCTGAACCTATGATGTAACATAAAAAAAAAAAGCACCATAGTGCGAATGCGTCAGTACATATGTACCAAGTATACATGTGAGGTAGGCTAAATGCAACAGTTCATATACATGATAATACAAGCTGACTGTCTAATATGAACGTGAGAATGCATACATAATTACGTAACTGTAACTGATAATATGATATTGTGATTACTGAATCTAAATACTGATAACATGACATGAATGATACATGAATAACTGTATCTGAGTATAACTGATAACATGGGTAACTGTAGCTGACAGTCTTGAATCTGATGGAACTATCTGAGTTCTATACTGTAACTGAGTTGACTGTATCTGACAGTCCTGAAATCTGAAGAACTATCTAAGTTTTATTACTGAGACAGGTTGATTGTATCATACAGTCTTGATTCTGTAACATGAAACTATGGGAAGTAGTATCTAATCGATATGCCCCAAATGTGCTATAATAGATGAACTGTGGTCTAATCTATACTCTAATTAGAAGGGTGTCGATACCGCGCCACTGGTAAGGACAACATGTGAGTAACCCTTATATAACAGGTAACTCTAGAGAGAACAGTAGGAACCCTCATACAACAGGTTAAGCCACCTCATCTACCCTCATATAGCAGGCTACGATGTCTCAACCTATTCTGGCTACATATTCTGGAATGTAAGGATTATTTCTAGGAATCACACCCTCGAATAACAGGTGAGTCCCCATCGTTGGGTTCATTCAGTGCTAATTTCTACTCCCATTTGAATGGACATTGAACATGATTTATTGAACTGAACTGAGCATGGATTGAGTTACTGAATTTCTATGGCTGACGGAATACAACTGATATCTGACAACTAACTGAGTCATGAGACATGGAGATTTTTCCTGAGTCATAAGACTATCTAAAGTCTTAGAGTTCATAGCTTGACTGAGAGTATCGTGAAAACATGACATGGATCTAGGAACACAACTAACATTTTGGGTACAAGTACCCCCAGGACTCGATGGAAGAAAACTGACATGACTTGATATTCTTGAATACATAATAATCACCATAATTCGTTTATTGAAGCATTTCATCAAACATCTAATAGTCATAAGCTTGTACATTTATGGGGATTTTTATGATATCATGCTAGTTAGGCAAATTTCCTTCATCTAGGCATTTTATCAAATATATGGCAGGTATAGTACATGTAAACATCATGGTGTAGCAATTAAACATCAAGGTTCACTTCCAATTTCATCATACAAGGTTTTAGTCATGAGATTTTGTAAATATTTATCTATACTAAACAACCCACATGGAATTTATCATCAAATCATGGAATAGAAATCAATTCCTCATTTATCAACATAAAAGAGAACATACAAAGCATGAACACATAAAGAAAATCCATAACTTATAGTTGAAAAGGGATTCTTGGACTTCATGGATGAAAGGAGCCCATCAATAAACACTATGCATACCTTAGATCGTGATTTCGTGAAGATTGATGGTGAAACCTTCTTGAAATTGAACCTTCTATGAAAACCCTATCTTGAGTTCTTGAGAGTATTTGAGAAAAACATTATTATTTTGGATGAATAAGGGCTAAATCCCATGTTTGGAAGTTTATATGGGGGGGGGGGGGGGGAATTAACCCTTTTAATTCTGGAAAAGTAATTTAATTTTCAGTAAAATTTTCTGAATTGGGCCCTTGGCACGATGCAGCGTTATCGCACCATGTTACTGGAAATTGACAATTGAAAAACTGCATGGTGGCACGACATGGAGTTATCGCGTTGCCACCTTGTCTAAGACCTGGAAGCTTGGAACAACATGCCATTATCGTGGAGAAACACTAGAAATTGAAAATTGCCATTTGAGCTATCTCCGCGATGTGCTGAAGGCTCAGGTCAAACACAGTCTCACTAAAAAGTCTCTAACTCTTCGCCCGGGTGTCGATTTGGGCAAATTATATATCGGTGGAAAGCTTATTCAATTTTCCACATGATAGGAAGTGAAAATTATGGAAATTCCATATGTATAATAGTGAATTCTTATTTCAAAGCAAGTTTTAATATCCTTGAGATGATTTTCAAACTAAGAAAAAGCATGGGTATTACAATTTCTTAAGGCCTAGTAATTCTATCCTAGCTTATGATTTATGGGTCTATGTTCTAGGCTATGGTGGGGTAGCAATGTTGTAATTCCTTATTCAGATGTTTTATTTAGATCATGCCCAAAGTTCTTTACTCTCTAATAGCATTAGAAATTTCTTAGAAAAGTTTTGAAGAAATACCCTATTTTTGTGTAAGCATCAGTTTTAGGTTCAGATTAAGTTGTGATTTAGTTTGTAAGTATCCTGTGTATCATCTCAGTCTTTTCCTAGTTTTTTTTTCAACCAAATAAGCACCATTCGGGGATGAACGATCCCTAGAGGGGGATGTTGTAATACCCTAGTTTTCATGTTATAAATATCTCATCGTTTCTCATGAGATCAGATCCAGCGTAAAGTAATAGTTACACATAAGTTGACATTCTCATTCGTATCTTAGCCTTATAGCTACGTTTATGAGAATCCATTCACTCACAAATCAGTTCAGTATCTCATTATGTTAAATATTTAGTTTATTTTAGTTTTGCATAATAGTGTATAGCCTAAGATTCCTCAGTGTTTTACCTTAATTAGCTATATTCAAGGACAAATGTTCCCAAAAGGGAGATAATGTAATACCCCATATTTTTGTGTTAGAATTCTAACAGTCATTCCTTTGCATCTAAGATCTAATCCAAGTGGTTCCCATGTCAATATAAGTTTCATAATCCTTATCCTCATGTTTGAATTTCTTTTGAGGTAAAAATTTAGAGCCAAGTTGAGCTAAGATCTTTTGATTCGTCCAAAAATTTGATATTTGATTCTGCAAGGATCTACTTTAAATGTGTATAACTTTTTGTAATATAGAATTTTTCAACTCAAGGCCCACCAAATTGTAGATAGTTGAATTAGCTTTCCAACGATACTAATTTTGCGAAAATCCAAAACATGAGCGAAAAGTTACAGCTATTTTAATGAAGAGACAGTAAGCCGAGGTGATATGCCCACGGCGCCCTTCCTATTCCGGCCAGTGTAATTTTCTGTATTCATGCTTCACATCCAAGAGGGGTATTTGAGTCATTTATCACCCATAAATAGCCCTAAAAACACGACATTCGGCCCCCCAATAACCAAAATATACTCACTTTCTCTCAAATTTTCTCAAGAACAAACCTTAGGGTTTCAACCCAAGGTTTAAGAATCCTCAAGATTCCACCATTTTTTTTCTAAATTGATTCAAGATTCATGATTCCCAAACCAAGAATTTCAAGAGTCTACATTCAAAAATGCAAATAGAGTCTCAAAAAACAAGTTGTTCATCTCAGTTCATCATCCAAGGAATGTGGGGTTTGAACAAGAACAATTCTTTCATTCTTGTGCCCAAAGACTTAAATTTTATTAAATATTTCATGATTGGCAAGTTGGGATTTATACCTAAATCATCTTGATTTTAGTTTATGAATTTATAAGTGATTTAAGCCTTGAATTGCATGTTTATTTCACATATTTTATGTTTTTGAATTGAGAATTCATACCATGAATTGCACATCCCTATAGTGAATTGATATTTTCAAGTGTTCCCAAAATAGTTGTCAAGAATTAAGCTTCATTATGGAATTTTAATCATTTAAGTATATATATGCTTTAAACCCAAGAAAGAATTTTGATATCTCATGAAAAGTATATTATTAGTATGTTTTTAACAAGCAAGCATTCGGATTTTTAAGAAAGGTTGATCTTTGATCCTAAGCTAAGATAGGAATCCACATTATTTATGATTTAAAGAAAAGAGAATCATAATTGGTCTTTACTATACATTCTTGTACTATTTTAAGATGGATTTACTAAAAGTTTTGAGCATAAGTATGGGAGTAGTATTTAGGACCAAGTTGGGTATTATTCCAAGGTGTCATGCCCTAGAACTACAAGCCACCATAGGTCTATGATTTGTGGATAGTGGGCTAAGATAGTGATCACTTAAGTTAAGGTTCTATTTCGATGGCAAGGGTAGAGAAACTCTCCCAACGTGGGCAAGACGTTGGAATCCATGCCAGCTCACATGGTTTATGTCGGTTAGAAGAAACTCCCAAAGTCCTACAATCCCTAAGTTTCAAAATAAGTCCCCTATTCTCCTTAAGATATAAGTATATGTTTTGAAAGTTATTGTTTTAAGATTTCCAAAGTTCCCAAGTCTTAAAAGAAGAGATGAATATAAAAACTTTTAGAAAACTAATTGTAAAGGCTCACAAACTTATTCAGATATTGAATTACTTGAGATTTCAGTTACAAAGTTACTGTTTTTAGCTTTCAGACACAAAGGTGAGCTTTTTTTCACTTAGCCTATATGATTTGAGAACAGAATAGAATGCAGATTTTAGAACTAAATGTTATATAGCTCACAAGATTTGCGGTTTAGGCTTTATTATATATGATTTATGATATTTAGCTTTCAGATTTCTCAAGCCTATGTGAGTCATTTACATTTAGCATGCATGATTTTATAAAATGTGATAATAATGAGATATTATTTTACTTCTGCATTCACCTCCATATACTCAGTACATCGTCAAAGTACTGATCCACATATACGTCTATGTGCTATATTGTCTCATAATATAGGTACAAGTTTCAGTATGCACATTCAGATTCAGACAGTTGCAGATTCTAGCCTGTGAGATGATGAGTCCTCCTACTTTGGGGACTTCAGTTATACTTATTTACTTTCTTTACTTTCTTATTCTTACGTATTGATTAGCGATAGTTGAAGTAGCTTCCCAACTATTTTTAGTCAGTATTAGTAGAGGCTTCATAGACAATCAGAAGAGTTAATGTATTCAGTTTCAGTTTTCTTTATAAAAGTAGAGTTGTAATCATGTGAATTCAGTTTTGTATGGATCAGATTTAGAAAAGAGTTATCTTCCACTAAATTTTGTATAGATTTATTCATTTTATTTAGTTGCTTATGAGTTATGCCAGTAGAAGTGTTAGCTTGCGGTCACTTGTGATCCTAAGCACCGTGTGACATCTCGGGACCCATTTTTGGGTCGTTATAATATTCTCCAACTCTATCAGATCTAATTTTCTTAATTTTTCTACTAAGCTGATTTTCAACTTCAGATTTGTAAGACACAAAAGCATCAAATGCATCATGTTTATTTCTAATCAAATATAACTTAGTAAATCTAGAGAAATCATCAATAAAAGTCACATAATATCTTTTTCCACCTCTAGTCATAGTTTGTTTTAAATCACCCAAATCAGTGTGAATCAAAGAAAGTAATTCAATTTCTCTATTAACTAAAAAACATGATTTTTTAGTAATTTTAGCTTCAACACATATTTCACATTTATCATAATTATTTGACTTTAAACCAGATATTAAACCAAGTGATTGCATATTCTTTATATAAGAGAAATTAACATGTCCTAATCAAGCATTCCATAAAGAAATAGACTCAGTCAAATACGTAGAAGTAGATACATTTTTAGAAATATCATTATAAGTACTAAGCATATATAATCCATGATTACAATATCCATTTCCAATAAGAATTTTACTTTTAGTAATATGACCTTATTGTTTTCAAATATAACCTTTATTCCTACTTTTCCTAATAATGCCATAGAAATCAAATTAATTCTGATATTAGGAACATGCGGCACATTACTCAATGCCAAAGTTTTATTAGATGTGAGTTTGAGATGAACTTTGCCTTTTTCAAGAACTTGAATTGTTCTCAGGGTCCCAAGATTAACAATTTCTTCTTCTTTCTCAACTTGAGTGTATGATACAAAATCATTTTTATTTATACAAATGTGCCTACCAGCACCAGAGTCTACCACCCAATTTCTCACATTAATCTCAACATTCATTTTTGAAATGACCGCAATAATTATATCATTTCTTTCGCCTATTCTCTTGGATTGAGATGCATTTTCTATGAAGATTTTATTATTAGCATTAGGCATGTAATCAAGTTTATTTTCATACCTGTATTTTGTAGTACCATAATCTTCTCATAAACTGACTGGAATGGAAGCAGCCAGATCAACACTAGCATTAGTATTATCAACAGTCTTAGGGCCAATATTATATGCTATAGTTTCTAAGATTGTTGGGAAACAACATTAAAACACCAATAACAATATTATTAAATGGTTAGCAAAATAATAATAAAGAAATAATAATATTAATAGTATAATAACGTAATAGTGTATACTAATATTACTACTTCAATAACAATATTATAATCCATATAATAACAATAGCAGTAGTATAATTAATTCTTAACAAGTTAATAATACCGAATATTAAACAATATTATAATGATATGAGTTTAAGTAATATATTAATTATACTTGAGTCGTACTGGGCACTGTCCTAAAAAACTATTTTAGCAATGTGAAATGTTTCCCCAGGAATAAACAAGCACTTCCCTGAGTATTAGAGGATATTTTGAATTAAATAATTCTTTCCTAATTAACCAAAGGATACAGGAATCAATAAAATTATTAATACAAATATCAGCAAGTTAAACTAGAGGTTTACTAAATAATAACCAAAATCATTAAGGAATATAATATAAAAAAGGTAGAGAAAAATGTCAAAAAGGAAGGAGATTGAAACAGGAATGTTAAGTTTTTTTTTCTTGGTGTCATTGCAGAATAAGAATGAGTTCCTTTTTATAAATTTAGGAGAGGTCTTTTCTCTTGACAAGTGTCAAGTTAAGTGGTATAAATTTTGGCTTACAAGCTGCCACCACACAAGCTTCCCAAGAACATCTCTTGATAGCTTTAAAGATGAGCATTTTAAATGGCTCCTAAAATACATTTTATAGACGTGACTTTTTCAATACATTTCAAGAATAAATTATTTTGAAATAACTAAATAACTTTCCTATAAATATTATATCCATCAAGTATATATATATATATATATATATATATATATATATTTATATATGTGTGTGTGTGTGTATGTGTTGTATTCAGAGAACTAAAAATTAATCCAAAAAGGTTTTCATGAATGCAACACATTCGGATGTTAACTAATTAATGTAGAAAGAAAAACTATTCTTTTCGTTACATCTGAAGACGGACTAGATAATTATGGAGAAATGCTATGTTATACATGGGATTAAACCTTTTATCTTAGAGGGAGAAGATGAGATACTTACCCAAGTGAACTAATTCTGAGGAAATGATTTATTTTAGGTCGAAACTTTTGTCTTTTGGATAATGAATGTAGAAAGAAAAATATTCTTTATATTCCATCGGGAGAGGAACAGGTAATTAGCGAAAAAGAACACTACGTTATTGATAGTTTGAACCTTTTATCTTAACTTAGAAGGCAGGAAACTTGGGGCTTTGAGCTGTAGGTGACAAAAGAGTTTTAAAATGTGGTGTAGGTAACACAAGTCTTGATTATTGAGTGGAGGTGACAATTACTTTATTATGGATTAAGAAAGTTGGGAAAGTTTGAAAATAACCCACAAGTTTTTAAATTTATAGTTTGATCCAAATGTTTACCTATATAACAGGAAATGGAGGGAAAAAAGACATCTTTCTCTCTCTTTTCATCCATTGTTGTTTTCTCACTCTTAGCAATTTTTGTTATTCATTGTTGTTGTTGCTTTATTCATCATTTTCTACTTTATTATCATCATCTTCTACTTCATTATCATCTTCATCTTCTTCTTGTAAATCATTTGTTGTTGTTGTTATTGTTACAGCTACTGTTGCTATTTGACCAATTTCTTAAGTCAAATTTTGTTTCAAACATTACTTTCTACTTTGGCATTACTTCGTAGGAGACCTTGGTAAGTCAAATTATGATTTTTAGTTGAATTTGTCATCTGGGTAACTGTTATTGTACTGTTTTTCCAACAATGGATAGAACCCGATCATGAATCCAACATAAAAGTTATCTGTTTAAACAGATAAATCATCTGTTACGACAGATGAGACATCTGTTTCAACGAAAGACAGATATGTTAGATTCATCTTTATAGTTCTATAGGTCGTAACATAAATCAAATAGATGGGTCATCTATTGTAATATATGACCCATCTATTACAACAGATTAGTTATCTGGTGCAACGTGATAAATATCTGTTTCAACAGATTAGTAACCTATTGCAACAGAACCTAAACTCGATTCCAACAGAAGTGTTATTTATTGCAATAGGGTAAATATCTGTTATAATAGATTACTAACCTATTGTAATAGAACCTGAACTCGATCCCAACAGATGATACATATGTATTATAATATAATAGTAACCTATTGCGATAGAACCTGACCTCAATTCCAATAGATCATCATTTATTTCAACAGGTAAGTCATCTATCGCAACAGATTAATTATCTGTTGCAATATGTCACTCACTGTTGGAATAAGCTTCAAAGGTAATTTAGTACTATAACATTTATCCCAATAGGCACTTCATTTGTTACAACAGATGTATAGTCTGTTATAACATATGATTCACCTATTACAACAGATAACTCATTTGTTGAAATTAGCTTTAAGAGCATAACATGAATCCCAACAGGTAAGCAATCTATTGCGATTAATCACTTACCTATTGCAATAGATTACACATCTGTTGGGATTCATTTACGGCACTATGAAATCACTATCAAGTTATTTTAACAAATGACTTTATTTAGGTTCCACTAATGGAGGGATTAATAACAATAGGGGTGGATTGTCATGGTCAATGGATCAATAAGAACAATCAATATATATGGCATTAGAAAGAGGGTGAAATGCTAGAGACAATAGCTATGACAGTCCAAAGTGATGTTTTGTATGATGATTTTGTGAACTTAATCATCAGCTATTGTGGACTGAATTGTCAACCAGAAGAACTCGTAATTAGCTACATGCATAATTTATTTAAAAATTAGAGGGTACTACCTTTTAAGATAACCGATTAGGTTTGGTTTCGCGCTTATCTTAATGATTCATCTAGGCCAGTGTTAAGGGTGTACGTGGTTGAACAGAAGAGAGAGAATGAGAACCAAAATGTAGATGAAGAAGAACAATAAGACATCTTTGATGATAGGTTGGATGATCTATACATGAATATTCCAGATGATGATCAAACACTTACGTCCATTGATGCGACCAATATGATATGCAATTTTTCTCAATCGACAAGTCTGGAAATCGTCAAGATAAAAGGACCAACTTTTTTATTGGAATGTCATTCAAGGACAAGAATGAACTATCTAACACTTTGTTTATTTCTTGCTTGAAAAAAGATTTCAGAATAAAGAAGGTGATTAATTCGAGCAGTGTCTTTTGCTTCAAATGTGCTAATTCGAACTGTAAGTGGTGGTTGAGAGCGGTGACATATGCATGTTCTGATAGATTCATCATTCATAAACATAAAAAGCATCATACATATGGTTCAGAGAAATATCGAGATAAATTCCTCACTCCACGACAAAGGTTCTTGGTGAATATTTTAATAGTAGTTTCCTCGGTGGCAAAGGCCTTCCAAAAAAGGTTATGGCCAATCAACTCCTTACGAAATTGAGTGTCTTGGTTAGGTATTGGAAGATATATATGGCTATGGGGATTGCCAAGGACTTGGTTAGAGGGACACTCGAGCATGGGTATGTAGTTACCATTACATAATTGAGTCCACAGATCTCAAAAGTAAGACGGTATTGCATCTTGATAAAAATGGAAAGTTCAAGTACTTTTTTGTATCCTATGGTCCTTTGATTCAAGGTTTTAGACATTTGAGAAAAGGCATAGCTGTCGACAGTACCTTCTTGAGGAGTAGGTATAATGGAGTTTTTCTAGCGCCAGTGGCGCAGGATGCGGAGAATCACATCTTTCCTATTGCTTTTTGTGTAGAAAACAAGGAATATGATGCCTCTTATGGATTTTTTTGAACAACTACTAACCTTCGTCGAATATGCCGAAGAGTTGTGTTTTGTATCGGATAGGCATCCACGTATTCCAAAGATAGGTTTACTTTTTTTCACTTCTGCTTACTTTGGTTGTTGCATTAGGCATCTTGGATAGAACATTTGGACCAACTATCACAACGAAAGGGTCATGACCCTATTTTATAAAGTAGCTGAATCGTTTAGTAGAGAGGAGTTTTTAGACCATTTCAGTCAAATAACAGATGTGAATCCCAAGGTAGCAGAATTTCTCGTATGTGTTGGTTTTGAGAGATGGAGCAGTTGTCCAACAGATAGGTATATTTTTATGAATTTAATGTCTTGTTTGAGTTACAAGTTTAGTATCATGTCGTACTATGTGATTCTTTTGTATAGGTACAATATTATGACATCAAACATAGCTGAATCGGTGAATTCATTATTTGGCGATGAAAGAGTATTTCCCATCAAGGCAATGTTAGAAAAAATAAGCAAGAAGTATGGTGAATTTTTTAATGAAAAGCGTCTGCAGTTCAAGTGCCCAAAAAATGAACCCGATTTGTTCTCAAAATTGAAAAAATAATATTATGAATGTCATTTTGGGGAATAGGTTACTAGCTCATAAAATAGAAGATTACAAATTCAGTATCATCGATCATGGTGATGTTTTCATGGTTGATCTTCAATTAAGATCTTATACGTGTAGAGTTTCTAACTTGGACAAAATAACCTGTCCACATGCTATGGCAGCGCTTCGAGCTCAATACGGTCATAAATATGGAGCTAAAGTTTATGATCACTCCTCTCAATATTATTCATTAGAAAAATATGAAATGTCATATAGTAGGCATATTACTCCGGTGCCTCCCAAAGAATCTTGGGTTGTTCCTACAAAGCTTATGGGGAGATTAATACCTCCTCTGTATATTGACTCAAGCACTATCAAACCAAGAATAAAACCATATAAGAGGAGGCGTGTAGTTGGAGAATCATTTTTATCAAGAAAAAAGAAGTGCTTCGTATGTAAGCGCGCTGGCTACAAAAGAACTACATGCCCGGATAGTAATCCACCATGATCGTTGTAATTGAAAAAACTTGTGTTGTTGTTTGTGGTGGAATTTTATATATTTAAATGATTGTTGTGAACATAATGTTATCATTTATTATATATAAAATATCCTTTTTAATAACTTATGCATCAATAAAAAGAGGCAAAACATGAATGAAATGATACATTAGGCAACAAGTTTTTCAACATATTACCCATCTGTGGCAACAGATAGACATTAGCTGGAACAACACAACACAGTTCCATCAAACTGGAATATTTTCCTCTAATAGATGATAAATCTATTGCAATAGATGGATAATCTGTTGACAGAAACCTAATCGATGACCAATCTGTTCCAACACATGGTTCATCTGTTGAAAGAACTTAAAAGCCAAAATTGTTATTGCTACTAGATTCAAAATTGCTCCTTACCTCCAACCATCGATATGTTAACATGTATGTTTAGAAGAAGAAATAGACGGAATGAAAATTGAATAAGAATTAAAAAGTCAGTCGACTAAAACTAAATTCTTCATTAAACAAAAAATAAAATACATTAGGTATAGAAAATCTGATATAGAAAAATTAAAATACATACGCTAAAAGAAAAAACACATTCTAATTATTATTGTCATCATCATCTTCAATAATGCCAGCCGGCCAATCAACTCGCAGTAGTAGGGCCCTTATCAGCATCTGCATCTCTCTGAACATCGTCGTTCTCATGGTGGCCAACTCTCTCTGCAGGTCATTAACTTGCCTCTGAAGTTCCCTTACTGTGTCGTGCAAAATAGCAATGTCCCAAACAGGATCAGCCATATCTAGAATATGTATGAATTGACAAATGTAAAGAAAAGAGTCCAAATATAATACAATGCATACTACAAACTTGTAGATTTACACTGGAAAAAAACTTATCTCAATGAGAAAGGAATATGCTCTTTAAAGAGAAGTGGTTGAAGATGTCACACGAAAAGAAAAAATTCAAGAAATAAATAAAGTTTAGCAGAATGAAGATTAAGAAGGGACCTATTTATAGAGGATTGAATCTGGATGTGTAAGGACCAAAGGCACGTCTGTTCAGCACAAAAGGTACGTCTGTTCAGCTCTATTGTATTAATTATATTCAAACTAGTGACATTTTATTTTCTGTGAAAAGTCGCGACTTTTTTTTTTTAAATTAGTTAATACTTCTTACACTTTTAAAATGGTTTCTTCATAACAACTGGTATTATTGAGCTATTGCAACAGATCGTTCATCTGCCGCAATAGATTTAGCATCTATTGCAATAGATGGTCTGAATATGCAACAGATGATCTGTCAAAATAGATTTACCATCTATTTTAACACATGGATTTTCTGTTGCAACAGATGGACCATCTGTTGGAGGACATATTTTGATTTCTTCCTATAGCTGATTCATCAGTTAAAACATATGGAGAATTTGATTCATCAGCTATTTTGAATGTATTAGAAAAAAAGTCATGACTCTTTACCTCTTTTTTAATAGTCATCACATACATACAAATGAATAAACACTGACTGATTTGCTGCAACAGATTTGCCATCTATTGCAACATATGGATTATCTGTTGTGATAGATGGACTATATATTGGAGGAAATATTTTCATTTCTTCTAACAACTGATTCATCAGTTAAAATAGATGGAGATTTTGATTCATCAGCTATTTTGAATTTGTTAAGATAAAAAGTCATAACTTTTCACAATTCTTTTTAGTAGTCATCACATCCATACAGATGAATAAACAACAATGTCTGACATGTCCTGATGGGGTAGGAAGAATAAGGTGCATGCAATAGATATACTTTCATGCGTGTGATTTATATATATTATTGATCAGGCTACCGTGGCAGACACACATAAAGTGCAATGATTTTGTGGATACAGTTTTTTACCGATTAGACACTGATCCTTCAAATGAGATCCTACATTATACAATTTAGTTTAATAGGTATGAACTGATAAGGCCGAAGGGTTCCAAGATGGTGGTGTCGTTACCCCATTACAATTTAATGATGGTTTATACTTATGTTCTTATGTCAAGTTTGGGGAAGGGTTTAAGTTTTGGCGACTATGTAAATATCCAATAGAGATTGGACTGATGTTAATGGCGCAATGGACTTCTTAAAAGGCCTTTGAAGCCTTGCACTACAGCAAACAATGATGGAACCAATTGAAATTCCCCTGGTCCAAATTTATATAGATGGATTGCTGAAAGAGAAATTTATACAATAGAAGGTGCTTGGGAGAATACCTGTGTGGGAAGGGGAAGGTGGAGAAGGTCATATATTATCTCAGACCTGGGAAGCAAGTAAGTAAGGAACTTCTAGTAAATCTGGCCAATGAAATTGATATGACAAATGAAAAAACCTAGATAAGCTTCAAATGTGGAGGGGTATCCAAATATAAAAATCCGTCAGTTATTGAAAAAAAAGAATGGTCAACAGGACTGGAGATGGACACTTTGCTTGGGAATACAACTACTGAGAGTGGCATAAATGAAGACTCTCACAAAGTAAAGGACCAGAACTCTATGGAAGAAGCTTCGCAAGCACGGAAGGTGGCAAGTGTAAGACCTCATAAAATTCTAATCTTAATTCAACCCATTAATGCTTGTTAAGGGGTCCCAAACTTAGAAATTTTTAGCGAAGTATTCAGACTTAGTTCTATTTTAGCCTTCATATGTTGGAAATATTATTTCGCAACTCTTATGTCCTTTAAATGTTGATATTTAAGTTAATTCATGATTAAGAATATCAATAGGGGTTCCCGAATGAGTTTCAAATTTTTCAGACCTCGTTTAGACCATGTTCAAGTGACCCAAATTGTGAGTAGACGCAATCTTAACGCGTCACGTCATCCATCGTGTTGATAAATAAAATTTTCCTCAGCTCAATGCAATTTCTAGTGAATCGACACAAATTTGGTGCGGCGCTGTGGTTGTAGAGTTGGTACCCTCGACGCGGCACAACGTCCTGCACATCGCTGGGTCAATTTTCAATTATTAAAAGACCGCATCCACATGGTTATTTGGGCCTTTTTCCCCATCTCTCAACCCTAGAACACGTAATTTAGCCCCTTTAGAGGCATAATACAATCATTATTATCAAAATCCTCAAGAACATAACCCTAGGGCTATAAATTCAAGAATCAAATTCAAGAGATTTAATCATCAATCTTTTCAAATTCAAGTAATAAGGTATGTAAAGTGTTCATCCAAGGGTTCCTTCCACCCTTGGAGTTCAAGCAACCTTTTTAAATCTTCAAAGTTGATAAATTGATGAATTACATTGTTTGAATTGAATGTATTCATGTCTATTATGTTAATGGAGTTATTAATCCTTATTTAATTGCAAGATTTATGTGAAATCAACTATTATGTGTGTCGTCTTATGTAAATTCATGCTATAATCTTGAAATTGAGATACCCATGTGTTAACTTGTATTATATGCATATACTATGCCTTCTAAGTATTTGATGAATTGTTCTTGTGATCTAGACAAGAGAAATTATATCATGTAAGCAAGAATGCTAGTTTATACCATTCAACAGTTTGATAAAATGCCTCTATAGTTGTATTATGAACAAATGTGCATTGTTATACGTTTCAAGAATATGTGATGCTCTATTTTTATGCTATCGAGTCCTGGGGGTATTTAATACCCAACAATTTAGCTGATTATCTAGAGCCAGTTTCAGTTTCAAGATAGTCTCAATCATGCCAGAAACTCAGTAGAATTCAGTCAGTTACAAAACTCAGGAAAACTCAGTAGTATTCAGAAACCAATCACAGTACCTAGTACAGACCTCAGTAGTACTCAGCTAGTTAATAGAATTCAGTAGTATTCCATCAGTCCACAAAATCTCAGTGAACTTATTTTAATTTAGCTATACAATAAAATTAATAATAGTCTAGTCCAACCTAGTATAGACTAGGAAATTCAGTTTTAGTGTCTATTCAGTTGGGAGTAGGATTCAGCACTGAGTGAACCCAAGGATGGGGACTCACCTACCAGCAGAGGGTGTGATCCTAAGAAGCAATCCTTGTATTCCAGAACTATGTAGCCAGCGTAGTTTGAGACATCAAACCTACCAGATGAGGGTTGATGAGGTGTTTTAACCTGTCAGATAAGGATTCTACCATTCTCATTTGAGTACCTGCCAGATGAGGGTAACTCTTCAGTGTCTTTACCCGTGGCACGATATTGACACCCTTCTAACTGGGGTTACAGGTTAGACCCCAAGTCTATTCAAAAAAAAGGGCATATCGATTAGATGATTACCTCCTATAGTCTTAGTTTCAGATTTAGTCTCAGAATAGAACTCAGCTCAGTTTTGCAGATTCAGTACTATCAGATACAGTCATCCAGTTCAGTATAGAACTTAGATAGTTCTACAGATTTAAGACTATCAGAAATAGTCTTTCAGTTATCAGTTATTAGTATTACAATATCAGCAACTTTAGATATCAATAAGTCAGTATTCAGAACTTAGTGTTCAGTGTTATCATGACCTCAGTTACAGTTCATGTATTTATGCATGTACTCTCATCAGTCTTAATCATGTTATTCATTTATTATTGCTCATGTATATGAACCCATGTATTCATCCTACCTCACTTAGCATACTAATACATTCCCACGTACTGACGCATACCTTTTTTATGCCATGGTATCTTATACCATAGGTTCAGACACACGGGCTCTCGAGCACCCTTAGTAGTTTAGATTTCAGCAGTCAGAGTCAGTGGTGTGTCGTCATTGTTTGAGGACATGATTATTTTACTATTTCAGTACTTAGTTTATTTACAATAGTCGGAGTTAGTTGGGGGCTTGTCCTATCAACTCCTTATTCAGATAGTTTAGAGGCTTTTTCAAACTAGAGTATTGTTAGCATTGATGTTCACTTTTGGTATTGTTATACCTTATTCAGTTTTATTATAGTATTGAACCTTATGGAAGAATTCCTCCAGATTTCAGCATTTATCTCAGTTATATTGTTATTACAGTATTACTATTATTCAGTGCTCACAACAATTACCAGTCATGGGTTAGCTAATGGTCCTTTGAGATTATTAGCACCGTGTAGCATTTGGGGTATAGACTTGGGTCGTTACAAACTTGGTATCAAAGCCTAAGGTTTAACATTATCCTAGGAATTCTAAAAGCCACATCTAGTAGAGTCTTATGCACGAGTGTGTTGTGCGCCACACTTATGGGCAAGGGGCTACGGGATATTTTAGGAAAAGTTTCCCTTCTTTCAGTATTCATGTCATATGAGTAAGCATGAGCTCAGTTAAACTCCCAGTCTTGAGTCAGTCCTAGTAGTGAATGAATAATCAGATATCTTTCCCGAAGATCTTCCTGGAGTCCCTCCCGTTAGGAAAATTGACTTTGGAATAAACCTTCTTCCAGATACTCAGCCCATATCTATTCCGCCATACAGAATGACACCAATAGAACTCAAATAGTTAAAATAAAAGTTGAAGGATCTCCTAGATAAGGGGTTCATCAGACCCAGTGTGTCCCCGTGGGGTGCACCAGTTCTATTCATGCGCAAGAAAGATAGTTCTCTCAGAATATTTATAGATTATCATCAGCTAAACAAAGTCACGATCAAGAATAAGTATCCACTTCCCAGAATTGATGACTTGTTTGACCAACTTCAGGGATCCAATTATTTTTCCAAGATAGACCTCAAATCAGGCTATCATAAGCTTAGAGTCAGAGAATGTGACATCCCAAAGATAGCTATCAGAACTTAGTATGGTCACTTCAAATTCTTAGTCGTATCCTTTGGTATTACCAATGCCCCAGCCACTTTCATAGACTTTATAAACCGTGTGTTCACGAAGTACTTGACATGGTCATCATAGTCTTCATAGATAATAGCCTCATTTATTACCATAGTAAATATGATTATGCAGACCATCTCAGAATAGTATTGCAGACTCTTAGAAATAATCAGTTGTTTGCCAAATTTAGTAAGTGCAAATTTTGGCTAAGGTCAATAGCTTTTCTTGGTCATATCATTTCTGATGATGGCATTAGAGTTGATCTCCAAAAGATCGAAGCAGTGAGAAACTGTCCTAGACCCATCTCTCTAACAGATATCAGGAGTTTCTTGGGCTTGGCTAGCTATTACAGATGGTTTGTTGAGGGATTTTCATCTATTTCGTCCCCTATGTCTAGATTGACTCAAAAGAAAGTCAAATTCCAGTGGTCAGATTCATGCAAGAAGAGTTTTCAAGAGTTGAAGACTTGACTCACCTCAACCCAGTTTTGACTTTACCAGAAGGTTCAGACGGATTCATGGTATACTGTAATGCATCTAGAGTAGGTTTGGGTTGTGTCCTCATGCAGCAGAGTAAGGTCATATCCTACGCCTCCAGATGTCTTAAGCCCAATGAGAAGAACTATCCTACTCAGGACCTTGAGTTAGCAGTTGTAGTATTTGCCTTAAAGATTTGGAGGCATTATTTATATAGGGTGCATGTTGATGTGTACACTGACCATAAGAGCCTACAGTATGTGTTCTCTCAGAAGGACCTTAACCTCTATCATAGAAGGTGGTTAGAGCAATTGAAAGACTATGACATGAGTGTCCTTTATCACTCGGGAAAAGCCAAAGTAATAGCTGATGCTTTTAGTAGGATGTCTATGGGTAGTGTTGCTCATATTGAGAAAGATAAGAAAAAATTAGTTTAGGAAGTCCATCAGTTTTCCCGATTAGGTGTCCTCTTAGTCGACTCAGCAGAAGGTAGTGTGTGGGTTCAGAATAGCTCAGAATCATCTCTAGTTTCCTAAGTAAAGGAAAAGTAGGATGGAGATCCTAGTTTAGTCGAGTTGAAAGAGTCTATCAAAGATCAGAAGGTAGAGGTTTTCTCCCAAGGGGGAGATGGTGTGTTGCGTTACCAGGGTCGACTATGTGTTCCAGGGGTAGATGACTTGAGGAAACGAATTCTTGTAGAAGCGCATAGTGCGCGTCACTTTATTCATCCAGGGGATACTAAGATATACCACGATTTTTGGGATGTCTATTGGGGGAGTGGGATGAAGAGAGATATTACATAGTTTATGGCTAAGTGCTCAACATATCGGCAGGTTAATACTGAGCATCAAAATCCTAGTGGGTCTATGCAGGAGTTCAGTATTCCCACCTGGAAATGGGAAGAAATAAATATGAACTTTTTGATGGGTTTTTCTCGTACTCATTGTCAGCATGATTCAATTTGGGTTATCGTAGATAGGATAACCAAATCAGCTTATTTTTTATCGGTCCATACCTCTTATTTAGTTGAGGACTACACCAAAATCTATATCAGGGAGTTGATCACGCCAAACTCTATATCAGGGAGTTGATCAGATTGCACAGTGGTCCATTGTCCATTATCTCAACTAGAGGTACCCAGTTCACCTTTTATTTCAGGAAAGCATTCCAAAAGGGTCTTGGTACCCGAGTTCACTTCAGTACAACCTTTCATCCTCATATAGATGGTCAAGCAGAAAGGACCATTTAGACTTTAGAAGATATACTGCGAGCATATGCGATTGATTTTAAAGGTAGTTGGGATGACCACTTGTCATTGATCAAATTCTCATATAAAAGTAGCTATCATTCCAGCATTTAGATGGCTCCTTTTATGGCACTTTATGGGAGGAGGTGTAGATCTTCTATTGGTTGGTTTGAAGTGGGTGAGGCCGTAGTGTTAGGTATTGAATTGGTGCTGTGACTTAAACCCACACGCAAGTGCACACAATTATACAAGTAATATAGTGACTTAGACAGTTAGATATTGTTCCCACAAGGACTAAGCAACTAGAAATTTAACCATCTTTTAGTTTTAGACAACGAGGAGTTAAGTGTTTTAAAGTATCAAGATGATTGTGAAATTGTAAATAAAAATTGGTAATAAATAAGAAATAGCAATTTGTGACTATAGCAAGCAAGCAACGGTTGTAACCAGTAATGATGGGTATTCCAGGGTTGAGGCATTTCGAACAATCATACAAATCTCTATTCTTATCAAAGCCTAAGTGGGTATCAGGTTGTTGATTTGCAAGGTTTATACCACGATCTTGGTCTCCCGACCTCAAATCTTCTATCTATTGAATATTGTAGCTACAACTCCCGTAGAAATACAATAATTCTTCTAGATTCATAAAGTTATCTTCTTGAAATTGAACCAAACAAGGCTTCTAGGTATATCCCTATCCTAGATGTTAATTCAAACCCCTTATTATTTGAAAGGATAAGAACCTTGCTCCTTAATTTCTTCGTTCTATCCTATGATTCTCCTCCCGGATTTACATAGAAATATAGATTTATTCTAATGGTGGCCACTCATCAAAATAGTAAGCTCAAGAAATTAAGAACAACGAAGATAATAATCCAAAAACAAACTATGATAAGAATATCAAAGAATAATCTTGTTCTTGGACTCAACCCCAGAACAAGGGTGTTTAGTCACTCATGTTTGAATTCAACATAAAAAAATAAGTAGTTAATTATACCCAAAATTAATCTTGAAGTAAAGAAGCTCAAAAGAAATAATAAGAATCCTAATAGAGAGAGTTTTGTGCTTTTTCGCCGCTGCTATGCTTGCCAAAAAGTCCTTGGAATTATGCTCATGTTTTCCTTTTATACTTGGGAAAATTTCACCATATCTAAAGCCATGACGTGACGTCGCTAAACGCGTCAACCAAGTCAACGCATCGCGCCAATATCACATTGATGCACTAGAATTTGTATCTCAAAATCCGATTAAGTCAATTTCTTCAACACACGATGCGCCGCGTCGACATCGCATCGTGTCACTGGAATTGTCATCTCAAAATCTGACCAAGTATAGAAACTTTACGTATCGATGAGATGCGTTGACATCGCATTGATGCACTGGAAGTTGTTCCTAAAATTTTTGCTAAGTCACCACATTTACCATTCGACGCGACGCGTCGAGATAGCATCACGTCACTGGAATTTTTCTCCATTTTCTCTCTCAATTCTCGTAAATCCTCAGCTCCTTTAATTTATCCTTGCTCTCGTGCATCTACACATATTTTGACTTTGATCAACATGGTCTTTGGCATCTTCATGATAAGTATTCAATTTTCTTCTGAATCCATGGAAAATTTACCTTGTATCTCTAATCACATCGGTTAGCCACAAAACACCATTTAGTTCACAATTCAATATAATTACCACACTTTTTATTCTCAAAACAAGTCCAACTATGGCTAAATAACGATGTTTGGACATATAAATACACCCAATATCACCACCTCACACTTAAAACCTTTTTCACCTCAAACAACTTCAAGCAGCACAATCATCAAACATTCTAATCACAACCTAAGAGTCATGCTAGCATTGGGTAAATGAACATTTTATTTCATACTTCACTATCCCATAGTGACAGTCAATTTGTTGGAAAACTTAATAAAAGTACGCAATCAAGCAACACAATAAATAATTCGGACTATCATCCGCATGCACTCTCACATCAAGAAAGTTTTCCCCATATTTCTCACAATTTTTCCACTATCTATATGAGGGGAATATCAAAATTCAGTCACTCGCTCTAAACAAAGAATTCATACATAATAGGTAATGAAACATAAGCTTTCCCCTAGTGTACGACTCCACTAATAGTCGGATGTTGAAATGTAGGATCTATTAGGTCTTTTATGGTTGTAATGTAGGCTAAGGGACGGGTAGAAACTATTTAGGAAATAGTAACTAATCTCCGTAAGTGCTTTACTACATAACCATTTTTAATTGAAATCCCATTCTATCAACCCAATATTGTTTTCACTTTATTACCTTCACACATCCATTGTTTCACCCCAATCTTTTAATCACATTAACAAACCTATGGTAGGAGTATTTTTCTTTTCACATCACAACTTAATTTCTCAATCATTCTTCACACACCAATTCATGTTATGCACCCATTTAGTAGCCACCCTCAACTAAAGTTTTTCGCTTGGTTGAGGTGCACATTGTCCTAATTGGACCAGGGCCAAAACAGGTTCATTGTACAAAATTAGGTACAAAAACTGAAATTTCCGTCATATTTTCTCTACTCCTAACCATAACAATTAATCACACAATAAAAACTTCTTTAGAGCTTCACCTTCACCTTTTCTTATTATTAATTTTCACATTCCCTTCTTATTAAGTCGTCTATATTAAAGCACTTAGGAGGTATGGATCAAATTGAGGTCTATCAAAGAACGAATTAAGCTACATATGAGGCTACTAAAGAAATCAGGATATAGGCCCAATGGGGCTGACTATGGATATGCATAAGGGTAGGTAAATAAAGTTTTTAAAATTCAGTTCACGAAGAAATGTCTAAATCACTTCCTATACCCAACACCCTTTATTTCGCTTTGTAAACACACCGGGCAAGTTCTAGTCATTCCTATACATGGAGAATAAAAATAACTACTCACACACTCAGTGCATGCTAAGAATCAAGTCAGATCCTTAAGGTTTCCGATATTGCACTTTATCAAATTCAACATTAATCCCATAAAATCAAACTACACTCGTTGTGATTTAACATCTAAAAATATCTCATTTTGTTTCAACACAATTGCATTTATAGTCAAAATAAAACATCTTTGTCCAACACACAACATTTTTCCAAGGTCACAATTAGGGTCCTATCATTTTCTCAGCTTCTAAGGACGCACTCCCCTTAAGACGGTTGTCATCCATCTATCATAGGGGGAGGCAACTAACTATGATGCTGCATAACGAGAATTGCCAAAAAGGACACACATAATACTTGCAATCGGAAAATTACCACAAAGGGTGAAAATAGAATACTGTAAATAAAACAAACAATTTTAAACTAAATTTGTCAAAGAGGGCAATATTGTCAACTTACAACCCACCACAAAGATTCTACAAGCTTAGTTCAATTAAAACCCCCAATTAACATAAGCATTTCACTAATTGAATTGTACATACTATTTATCATCTACCTTTCACAAATATAGAATTAAGTTACTCCCTAAATTACTAACTATTCAACATTTTTTATCATCTAATGTAATTTTGACCAAATTAGAAAAATTGAAAACTTACCTTTGACTTGATGACAAATAGAAGAAAAGTCTTTTTAAAATGGGGGATTTTGAGGAGGAGGCGACGACAGGGTTAACGTAAATGGTGAAATGGGTTAAGGACATATATATATAGGTGGCCCAGAATTTAACAGTCAACGCAATGCGCCATATATCACATTTTAGAATCGACGCGATACGTTAATTTCGCGTCGCTTCTCTGAAAGTTGTATCAAATAATTATTCTAAGTATTGCCTGCATGCCAATCGACGCGGGGCGACACTTAATGCATTGACAGGACCGACGCGATGCATCAGAATCACATTGGTTCATTGGAAATAGCATTAGAAAATTTTTCTAAGTGTGGAATTTATGCATATCGATGCGCCGCGCCAAGATAGCATTGATCCACTAGAAATTACATCCATAAAATTTTTTAAGGCTGAATTTCTCATATTTTGATACATCTTTTCTTACCCCTTACCTTTTTCTCACCATGTATCACCTATTTACTTACTCAAAGGCCAATGTTCACCCTCTTCTCATCTTTTCTATCTTCATGACGTTTCTTGTTTCTGCACATAAACCAAAAACAACAAAATCATGTAAGAAAAAGTGGGTTGCCTCCCACCAAGCGCCTTATTTTCAGTTGTGGCAAGACTCATCTTTTTGTATTTTTTTTATTTTTCTCTTTCTTTTCTAAAAACTCGAAAACAAAATCAAAATTTTCTATTACATTACATTCGTGGTTTGCCTCTCATGCAGTGCCTTATTTTATGTCATGACATGACTCAGCTCAGTTTTACTCATCAGCAAGGGTGATGGAAACGTTGTACTTGTCTCTATGATCAGCCCAATAATGTTTCACACGTTGTCTATTTACCAAATATTTTTCATTCTTCTCTTTGTTCCACAGTTCAACTGCTCCATGAGGTGTCATACTCACCACCTCAAAAGGTCTAGACCATTTAGAACGCAATTTACCCAAAAACAACTTAAGCCTCGCATTGAACAACCAAACAAGTTATCCAAGTTCAAACACTCTCTCTTGAATTTGTTAATCATGCCACCTTTTGGTCTTCTCTTTATATAACTCGGCATTTCCATAGGCATGAAGCCTAAACTCATCAATCTCATTCAATTGCAATAATATTTTCTCCCCCGCGGCTTTCATATCAAGATTCAACTTTTTCACGGCCAATATACTTGATGTTCCAACTCCACAGGTAAATGACAGGCCTTCCTGTAAACCATATGGTATGGAGAGGTTCCAATGGGAATTTAATAAGCTGTTTGATACGCCCATAATGAATCATCTATCTTCTCAACCCAATCCTTTCTTTGCCCATTAACCATCTTATGTATTATTTGCTTTATCTCCTAGTTGGAGACTTCAACTTGTCCACTAGTTTGTGGATGATATGCAGTGGACACCTTATGCCTGACACCATATTTAGCTAAGAGATTCTTAAAACAAGTGTTTATAAAGTGCGTACCTCCGTCTCTAATTATAGCTCTTAAGTGCCAAACCTGGAAAATATTTTCTTCTTCACGAACTTCAGCACTACTCTCGCATCATTAGTAGGACAAGCTGCAGCTTCCACCCATTTAGAGACATAATCAACCACTATAAGGATGTATAAATTACAATTTAAAGGTGGGAATGGACCCGTGAAATCGATCCCCCAAACATCAAATGCTTTAACTTCAAGGATGTTGTTTAGGTGTATCTCGTAAAGCCTTGAAATCGTTCCCAACCTCTGACATTGATCACAACTCCTTACAAAAGCTACCGCATCTTGAAATAATGTAGATCGAAAAAACTGGATTGTAATACTTTTTGGGTTGTTCTCTCACCTCCATGATGTCCACCATAGGGAGATAAATGACACTTTTCTAACACTAGTGTGAATTCGACTTTTGGAAACATCTTCATATAATTACATCTGAACCCATATTGAAAAGATATGGCTCATCCCATATATAAGCATGAGAATTATGGAATAGTTTTTTCCTCTGTTGTGTTGTACTTTCAGGATGGTAAAAGTCACTTGCCAACAATTCACAATATCTGCATACCAACAAGATCCATGCTCCTTTATAGACAATAACATTTCATCTGGAAACTCTTCCTAAATGTAGAGATATGAATCAACAATATGGTTATGACTCTCCAACCTCGACAAATCGTCTGCCACTTGATTTTCTACTCCTTTTTTATCACGAACCTCCAAATCAAACTCTTGTAGTAACAAAATCCACCGGATCAATCTAGGATTTGCATCCTTTTTGTTGAAGAGATATTTGAAGGCCACATGGTCTGTATGAACAATAACATTTGTGCCTACAAAATACGCTCTAAATTTATCAAATGCATACACCATAGCTAACATCTCCTTTTCAGTGACTGTATAATTTATTTGGGCATCGTTCAAGACTTTACTAGTATAGTAAATAGAGTAAAATACCTTGTTTTTCCTTTGCCCCAAAACAGCCCCTACATCCATGTCACTAGCATCACACATCAATTCAAATAGCAATTCCCAATCTGGAGAGATCAAGATAGGAGCTTCAATCAGCTTCTTTTTCAACTTCTCAAAGGCTTCTTGACAATCAACCCCAAAATCAAACTTGGCCTCTTTTTCTAACAATTTACACATCAGGCTTACAATCTTCAAGAAATTCTGAATAAAATACCTGTAAAAACCTGCATGCCCCAAGAAACATCGCACCTCCTTCACTGTGATGGGATGTGGCAGCTTTTCAATCACTTTAATTTTGGTTCGATCTACTTTAAGTCCTTTACATGACACTTTATGGCCAAGGATTATTCCTTTCTTTACCAGAAAGTGGCTTTTTTCCCAATTCAGCACCAAATTTGTCTCTTCACATCGAGCTAGGACTTGATCTAAATTCTGCAAGCATTTATCAAAAGAATCACCATAAATAGAGAAATCATCCATGAATACCTCTATAAATTCTTCAACCATCTCATACAATATGGCCATCATACATCTCTGAAATGTCACAGGCGCATTGTAGAGGCCAAAAAGCATACGTCCAAAAGTATAAGTACCATACGGGCAAGTGAAAGTAGTCTTCTCTTAGTCCTAGGGAGCAATGGTGATCTGATTATAACCTGAGTAACCATCAAGAAAATAGTAGTACTCCTACCCTGACAATCAATCCAACATCTGATCAAAGAAAGGAATAGGATAGTGATCCTTTCTTATGGCTTCATATAGCATCGATAGTCAATACAAATTCTCTATCTAGTCACCATACAAGTGGGAATTAGCTCATTTGCTTAATTAGTAACCACGGTCATCCCACCTTTCTTTAGAACACAATGTATTGGGCTTACCCACTTGTTGTCTGAAATTGGATAAACAATACCATTGTTGAGCCACTTGATTACCTTTTTCCGAACCACGTATTTTATCACTAGATTTAACCTACGTTGTTGCTGCACTCTTAGTTTGAAACCTTCTTCCATGTGTTTTTTGTCCATGCAAAAATTTGGATTTATTTTTATAATGTCATACATCTGTCACCCGATCGCCTTCTTCCTTCTCTTCAACACTATCATTGCTTTCTGTACCTACATATCAGATAATCTTATAGCCAAAATAATAGGCAAAGTATCATTCTCACCAAGGTAAACATATTTTAAGTGATGAGGAAGAATATTTAGCTCCAATTTTGGAGCTTCATCAATTGATGCTTTAGGGGATGGACCTATTGGCCTATTTAATAGCTCAAAAGGCAATTTCCTTATTTTAATGATCGTTGAATTAATGATTTGAATTAATGCTAGTGCCTCCATATCTCCATAAAGATCATAAACCATCAAAGCTCGCTCTAATAGATCATCTAACGATAATAACCTCTAATCTGACTCAAGATCTATAACAGATATAGAAGACAACTTCTCATATATAGCTGGTAATTTTAGCACCTTATACACATCAAAACCCTCCATTTTATCATAAGCTCTCATTTTCATTTTTCTTGCTGCTACATCAATTTGTGACTATCTTGTTGCTAAGAATGGTCGTCCCAAAATAAATGGAACAACAGGATTAGCTTTAAAGTCAAGAATTACAAAGTCAATCGAAAAGATTAAAGGTCCCACTTGCACCAACACATCTTTAATAATTCCATCCAGCCTCACAAAGGACCTATCTGCCAACTGCAAAACAATAGTAGTGGGTTTGGGACTCCCAAATTCCATCTTCCTGTACCAAGATATGGGCATAAGATTGATGCTAGCCCTCAAATCACACAATCCACAAGCACTGATGGACTACCCAATAGTGATTTGTAATGTGAAACATCCTAGATCCTTTAGCTTTGTAGGAAATTTGTTTTAAATCTTGGATGTACACTCTTCAGTAAGTGAAACTGTAGCATACTCTATCAACCAATTTTTATTTGTCACTACATCCTTCAGGTATTTTGCATATTTTGGCACACTCTGTAGAATAGGAAAAAATGGAAGATTTACTTGAACCTGCTTCAAAATATCCAAGAACTTCTTGTAACTCGCCTCCTCTAGATGCTTCCTTACCCTTTGAGGAAAGGGTAAAGGTAAAATTTTCTTCTCCATACAAATTTCATTAGTTTTGGTTTTTTCTGTAACCTCTTTATCCTCATTATCTTTAGAAACATCATCAAAGACTGTGGGACTAACCTGATCCAGAACTATCTCCTTGGTTTGCAACCCACTCCTTATTGTAACTGCATTCACCTACTTAGGATTTGCCTCTGCATCACTAGGTATTGCTCCTTGAGGTCTTGTAATTTGTGCTCCTACAAATTGACCAAGTTGAAACTCCATATTTCTAGCAAGCAACTTTTAACTCTTTAATTATTCTATAAACTATGCTTGATTAGACAAAAGCTGCTTCATCATCTCTTCCATACTGCTTAACTAAGTGGCAGCTTAATTATTCTGGACTTATGGCTGATTTTGTTGCACTGGGAGCTTATTCTTATTATTGCCTTAAGCTTGATTTCTACCCCATGAAAAATTAGGGTGGTTCCTTCAATTTGGATTGTATGTGTTACTATAATTCTACATTCCTTGCCGATTTGTATTGCCAATGTAATTGACAGAATATGGATTACTTGCACATGCTTTTGCTGTATGCTCACTGCTCCCACAAACTTCACACCATGAGTTTACCTATTTGACTGCATTAGCGGTAGCTACTGCTTGTGGAACCCCCAAATTTATGTTATTAAATTGAGTAATCATATGATTTTGCACTGCTATAATCTGCGTTTGTAATGTAGTATATTAGTCTACCTCTAATACCCCTACTACCTTCTTGGGATCACTTCTTATATCAGTATGCCAATCCATATTTCCTTATGAAATCTGATTCAGCAGTGTGTACAGTTTTTCATAAGTCTTTTCAAGAGCTTGCCCACCTACTGTTAAATCCAAAAAAATTTTATTCTTTGGATCAAGTCCCTCAATGAAGGTGTGAACAAGAACATCATTGGACTGATGGTGGTGAGGGAAATTCCCAAGCATACCTTTAAATCTCTCCCACACTCGGTAGAGATTCTCTCCTTTTTTTTGTTTGAAACTCAAAATTTCACTCCTTAACCGTGCAGTTTTCCCTATGGAAAGAATTGAATAAGAAACTTCCAAGCACAATCTTTCCATGAAGTGATAGAGAGTGGTGGTTCAGTATGTAACCACCTCTTTGCTTACCCTATTAGAGAAGAAAGAAAGAGTGTCAATCAGACATAATTAGCATTCACCCCAATAGGAATGTACATATCATTTATTTCCAGGAAGGTCTAGATGTCCTATAGTGGGTCTTCATATGAAAGGACATCGTATTGCCCCGCTGAATTCAACAGTTGCACCATATTATGCTTCAGTTCAAATTGACCTCCTGGCTCGGGCTTACGAATATCGTTAGTCACATGGTTCGTGAGTGGGATTGCCATATCATGAATAGGTCTTACAGCTGGTTGAGTAGGAATAACTGGAATAACCGAAGCTAGGATATGTCTGACATTTGGATCAGTAGGAGCATTAGGATTAAGAACATTTCGATCTCTTATTTCTGCCATTTGAACCTGTTGACTGGAATATTAGGCTCTTCGCCTTTGATGAAAAATCAATTTTGATTCTGTAAAAGGCTCTACTAACTCATTATCTCTAGCCAATCCTGTATTCAACTAAACCTGCAAAAATTCAGCCGCTAAGATCAAATTGTTAACACTTAAACATATTATCAAAAACCAAAATTTAAGCAATTTACTAATTATACTAGTCCCCAGCAACGGCGCCAAAAACTTGCTGCGACTCAAACTCACACGCAAGTGGACACGATCATACAAGTAATATAGTGACTTAGACAGTCAAATATCATTCCCACGAGGACTAAGCAACTGGAAATTTGACCAACTTTTAGTCTTAGACAACGAGGTATTAAGTGTTTTAAAGTATCAAGATGATTGTGAAATTGTAAATAAATATTGGTAATAAATAAGAAATAGCAATTTGTGACAATATCAAGCAAGCAACGGTTGTAAACAGTAATGATGGGCATTCCAGGGTTGAGGCATTTTGAACAATCATACAAATCTCTATTCTTATCAAAGCCTAAGTGGGTATCAGGTTGTTGATTTACAAGGTTTATACCACGATCTTGGTCTCCCAACCTCAAATCTTCTATCTATTGAATATTGTTGCTACAACTCCTGCAAAGATACGAACAATTCTTCTAGATTCATAACGTTATCTTCTTACAATTGAACCAAACAAGGTTTCTAGGTATATCCCTATCCTAGATGCTAATTCAAACCCCTTGTTATTTGAAAGGATAAGAACCTTGCTCCTTAATTTCTTCATTCTATCATACGATTCTCCTCCCGAATTTATATATAAATATAGATTTATTATAATGGTGGACACTTATCAAAATAGTAAGCTCAAGAAATTAGCAACAGCCCAGATGATAATCCAAAAAGAAACTATGATAAGAATATCAAAGAATAATCATGTTCTTGGCCTCAACCCCAGAACAAGGGTGTTTAGCCACTCATGTTTGAATTCAACATAAAAAATAAGTACTTAATCATAGCCAAAATTAATCTTGAAGTAAATAAGTTCAAAAGAAATAATAAGAACCCTAATAAAGAGTGTTTTGTACTTTTCTGCCATTACTGTGCTTGCCAAAAAGTCCTTAGTATTGTGCTCATGTGTTCCTTTTATAATTGAAAAAATTTTACCAGATCTGAAGCCATGATGTGATGCGTCACTAATCGCATCAACCAAGCCAACGCGTCACATCTACATCGCGTTGATCCACTAAAATTTGTATCTTAAATTCTGATTATGTCAATTTCTTTAACACATGATACAACGCATTGATATCACGTCATGTCACTAGAATTGTCATCTCAAAATCTAACCAAATGTAGAAACTTTACGCATCGACGCGATGCGTTGAAATCACATCGATGCATTGGAAATTGTTTCTAAAATTTTGGCTAAGTCAACACATTCACCATTTTACATGATGCGTATAGATAGCGTCGCATCACTAGAATTTTTCTCCATTTTTCTCTCAATTCTCGTAAATCCTTAGTTCCTTTTATTTATCCTTTCTCTCGTGCATCTACACATATTTTTGAATTTGATCAACATGGTCTTTGGCATCTTCATGATTGTATTTAATTTTCTTCTGAATCCATGGGAAATTTAGCATGTATCTCTAATTACATCAGTTAGCCACAAAACACCATTTAGCTCACAATTCAATATAATTATCACACTTATTATTCTAAAAACAAGTCCAAATATGGATAAATAGCAGTGTTTGGACATATAAATATGCCCAATATCACCGGTATTTGATACCATAGAAAAGGTTTAGTTGATCAGGGAAAGGCTTAAGACAGCTCAGAGCCGACAGAAATTGTACATAGATGTACAAAGAAAGGATCTCAAGTTTGAGATTTGTGATTATATTTACTTGAAAATCTCTACTATGAAGGGAGTGAAGAGGTTTGTCAAGAAAGAGAAACTCGATCCCTGATATATCGATCCTTACTGAATTCTCAGTCATTTTGAAAAGGTAGCTTATGAGCTTGAGTTTCCTTTAGACGTAGCTTCAGTCCATCCAGTATTTCATGTCTCCTTGCTAAAGAAATGCATAGGTGACCCAACAGTTGCAGTCCCTGTAGAGGGTATAGATGTTCAAAACAACCTCTCTTACCAAGAGATTCTAGTTGAAATTATTGACTATCAAGTTCATAGATTGAGAAACAAGAAGTCTCTCTAGTCAAAGTCCTTTGGCAGAATCAGTCCATTGAGGGAGCTACTTGGGAAGCAGAAGTAGATATGCGGACCAAGTTTCCTCACCTCTTCTCCTCAAACTCAAACTCCGCCCAAGGTAACAGTTTTCCTTAAGTTTACTTAGTTTTATGCTCAAATTGTCTTTATCAACTTGGTATTAATTACCATTGAATATTTAGTCATACATTCATATATCAGTTTAGTCATACATTCATGCATCAGATATGCATGTTCAGTTTAAGAAACTCAACTTACCAGTAATCTCAGTCATGCATTCATGAACCAGGTCAGTCATGTACCCATGCATCAGATATGCATGTTCAGTATGATAACTCAGTATATCCATAGCTTCAGTCATGAAATCATGCATCAGACATGCATGTCCAGTATTCACTTTCATTTATCAGTTTTCTCCTCTTAGCCAGTCTCATTCGGGGACGAATGTTCCTAAGAAGGAGATATTGTAAGACCTCGAAAAATCCTAATCTTAATTCATCCCATTAATGTTTTTTAAGGGGTCCCAAACTTAGAAAATTTTAGCGAAGTATTCAGACTTGGTGCTATTTTAGCCTTCATAAGTTGGTAATCTTATTTCGCGCTCTTATGTCCTTTAAATATTGATATTTAAGTTAATTCATGATCAGTAATGTCAATAGGGGTTCTCGAACGAGTTTCAGATTTTTTGAACCTCGTTTAGACCGTGTTCAAGTGACCAAAAATAGTGAGTCGACGTGATCTTAATGCATCACGTCATCCATAGCGTTGACAGATAAAATTTTCCTCAGATCAATGCAATTTCTAGTGAACCGATGTGAGCTCGGTGCAACACAGCATTTATAGCATCGGTACCCTCGATGCGACGTATCATCTTGCGCGTCACGGGGTAAGTTTTCAGTCATTAAAAGACCACATCCACAGGATTATTTGGGTCTTTTTACCCGTCTTCTCAGCCCTAAAATATGTAATTTAGCCCCTTTAGAGGCATAATACAATCATTATTCACAAAATTTCAAGAACAAAATCCTAGGGCTATCAATTCAAGAATCAAATTCAATAGATTTCACCATCAATCTTTCCAAATTCAAGCAATAAGGTATCTTAAGTGTTCATCCAAGGGTTCCTTCCACCCTTAGAGTTCACAAAACCTTTTTAAAACTTCAAAGTTGGTGAATTCATGAATTCCATGGTTTGAATTAAATGTATTCATGTCTATTATGTTAATGGAGTTATTCATCCTTGTTTAATTGCAAGATTTATGTGAAATCAACTATTTTGTGTGTGGTCTCATGTAAATTCATGCTATAATCTTGAAATTGAGATGCCTATGTGTTAACTTGTATTATATACATATACTATGCCTTCCAAGTGTTTGATGAATTGTTCATGCGATCTAGACAAGAGAAATTTTATCATTTAAGCTTGTATGCTAGTTCATGCCATTCGAGTGTTAGATAAAATGCCTCTATAGTTGTATTATGAACAAATGTGCATTGTTATGCATTGCAAGAATATGTGGTGCTCTATTTTCATACTATCGAGTCCTGGGGGTATATAATACCCAAAAATTTAGCTGATTATCTAGAGCCAGTGTCAGTTTCAAGATAGTCTCAGTCATGCCAAAAACTCAGTAGAATTCAGTCAGTTACAGAAATCAGGAAAACTTAGTAGTATTCAGAAACCAGTCACAATACCCAGTACAGACCTCAGTAGTACTCAGCTAGTTCACAGAATTCAGTAGTATTCCGCCAGTCCACGGATGGGGACTCAGGTGCCAGCAGAGAGTGTGAACCATAGAAGCAATCCTTGCATTCCAGAACTACATAGACAGTATAGGTTAAGACATAAAACCTACCAGATGAGGGTTGATGGGATGTTTTAACCTATCAGATGAGGGTTTCACCGTTCTCATTCGAGTACCTGCCAGATGAGGGTAACTTTTTAGTGTCTTTATCCATGGCATGATATTGACACCCTTCCAACTAGGGATATAGGTTGGACCCTAGATCTATTCAAAAAATGGGGCATGTCAGTTAGATGACTACCTCCTACAGTATCAGTTTTAGATTCAGTCTCAGAATAGAACTCAACTCAATTCTACAAATTTAGGACTGTCAGATACAGTCATCTAGTTTAGTATAAGACTCAGATAGTTCTACAAATTCAAAACTGTCAGAAATAGTCACTCGATTATCATCTATCAGTATTACAGTATCAGTAACTTCAGATATCAATAAGCCAATATTCAAAAACTCAGTGTTTAGTGTTATCATGACTTCAGTTACAGTTAATGTATTCGTGCATGTACTCTCATCCAATCATAATCATGTTATTCAGTTATTATTGTTCATGCATATGAACCCATGCATTCATCCTACCTCACTATGCATACCAGGACATTCCTACGTACTGATGCATACTTTCTTTTGCGATATGGTGTCTTATACCATAGTTTCAGATGCATGGGCTATGGAACACCCTTAGTAGTTCAGATTTAAATAGTCAGAGTTAGTGGTGAGTCCTCATAGTTTGAGGATATTTTATTTCACTATTTCAGTATTTTAGTACTTAGTTTATTTACAGAAGTCAATGTTAGTTGGGGGCTTATCCCATCAACTCCTTATTCAGACAGTTTAGAGGCTTTTTCAGACTAGAGTATTGTCAGCATTGATGTTCAATTTTGGTATTATTAACCTTATTCAATTTTATTACAATATTTAACCTTATGGCAAAATTCTGCCAGATTTTTGCATTTATCTCAGTTATATTGTTATTATAGTTTTACAATTATTCAGAGCTCATAATAGGTACCAATCATGGGTTAACTAGTGGTCTTTCAGTATTGTTAGCACCGTATAGCGTCCGGGGTACAGACTCGGGGCATTACACTAAGATTGTCGATTAGAATTAAAACCTGAACCAACACTCCTGAAGTTTAACTTGTATGTCATGGCTTCTGTTTGTGTCTATGATTAGGTCAATGGTAGTAGAAACAAAAACATTTAAAGTTGGGCAGAAATCCTATGCCTTATTGTTTCCACTTCTTTTGACCTGACCAGATCCATAAAAAGAAGGCATTGAATGCAAGTTTAACTTGAGAAATTACCACCTTAGCTTGATCTCGTATTTTTAATTCAAGAGTAGTTGGTTCAGGTTTTAATTCTGACCGACATTCTTACCACTTTCCGTGCGAAGCTGCTTCCTTAAAGTTCTTGTCCTACATTCTATGGGTCTTCATTGAGGTCAAGCACGCTAGTTGCAGTCTCTAGAAAAGGTTCTAGCTCCAATCCTGTTAACCATTCTTCTTTTTTTCAGTGAGTGACAGATTTTTATATATGGATACACTTCCATATTTGAAGCTCATTCAGTTTTTTCATTTCTCATGTCAATTTCATCACCCAATTTTGCTACACTTTCCTTCCTACCATGTGTTTCCTTTTAAACAAGGTCTTAGATGATATATAGCCTTTTTAACCTCCCTCTTCCTGCGCAGGTATTCTCCCAAACACTTTCTGTTGTATAATAGTCTCCTCTAGTAACCCATCCATATAAATTTGGACCAGGGCAATTCCTATTGGTTCCATCATTGTTTCCTGTAGTGCAAGACTTTAGAGGCCTTTCAAGAAGTCCATTGCGCCATTAACATCGGTCCAATTACAATTAGATATTTACACTGCTGCCAAAAACTTAAAATATTCCCCAAACTTAGACACAAAAACATGAGCATAAATCATCATTAAATTGTAATAGGGTATCGATAACACTCACTTAGTCCCTAAGCCTTACCAGTTTGAACCTAACAATCTTAACTGTAAAATGTCATATCTTGTTTGAAGGATTAACGCATAATAGGTAAAGAACAAACATTCACAAAATCATTGTACTGGATGTGTGTTTTTATGATAGGTGGATCAGTAATACATACCTCCCACATATAAAGTGGTTCCATCTACAAGCAGCTTATTCCTCTGAGCTCATCTTTACTCTAGCCTTTAATGCTGGTCGGGCGAAAGTGGATCCAGTTTCACTTTCTTTTATCTACAAACAGAAATACCTTTGATGTCAAACAAGAGAAGAACAAAAACAAATATTACAAAAGGGTAACACAAAATTTAGTGAATAAACAGATGATTAATATGATGCAACAAATTACCTATTTGTTCAATTGATGAGTCATCTATTGCAATAGATGGATGACATGTTACAATAGATGGGTCATCTAATTAGAATAAATCAAACCAGCCTTGCTACTGGTTTGATTTTCTTTAAACAGTTGCTCCGTCTATTCCAACAGCTGATTCATTAGTTGGAACAATTGAGGAAACGGTTGCAACACCACCACCAACAACATCAACAACAAAGAAACAACACCATATGTTCCAACCCCATCAACAACACAAACACCATACCACCACCCCCAACAACAACAATACCAAAGAAACAAATAAAAGACATTAAAAAAACTATATTGACAATAAGGTTTTTTAAGTTCTCCCAATAGATGACATTTTTTGCATATTTTAGTAAAAACAATGATTCATTTATTCAAAAATTAAAAGTCACCTTTCCTTTAATTTTCTCAAAAAATAGAAAACTGATAATGGGTAAATCATTAATAGCAATAGATGTAAATATCTAATTTAAATGACATACAAAGAAGAAGATGAGATGAAAAGAGAAATAGTGAATCATACCTGCAATGTCAAAAAAATAAAGGGATCAGAACATCCAGTTCAGTCGAGAAAAGATGTTGATCGGTTGAGATCCAAAAGGATCCTCATCCGAAAGAAGAGAGAAAAAAGAGAAAAAAATGAAAGAAAGAGAATTGAGGATAAAAAAGAGAGAGAGAGATGAGTTGAGTTTTTCGTCTCGAGATTATGGTTGAAGGAGAGAGTATTCTACTCCCTCTATTTCATATTATTTGAGTTGGCCCCTATAGAGTTGGCACATCCATTAAGAATAATATTTATTAGGAGTCTATTTTACCAAATTAGCCTTATTAATTATGCTTTGAAAAATAAATTTGAATAGATACAACTTGTTTAGTCATTTAATGATAAGGAGATTATTGGAAGAACATATTAAAATCCTCTTGATTTCATCATTGGGACAACTAAATTGAAACAAACATTTTTAGAAAGAGGGTCAACTAAAATGAAATAGAGGGAGTAGATTTGGGTTTTAAATATTCATTAATAACTTTTAAGGGGCACGAGGAGACGGTGACATTGAAAAGACCAGATAAGACTACTCACTGAGGAGATTGTTTAGTTATCCAAGTAATCTTTTTTACCGCCTTATTATTTTATCTTTTTTATCTTGGACAGGAAATACCGAAATTGCTTTAAAAAAAGGATCTCAAAACATCAAAGTCATACTTTGCAACAGATGACAATTTCTGTTTGAATATTTCCAAAGCTCGGTCATCTGTCACAATAGATGGCAGCGCCTGTTTGATAATTTACAACAGATGAGTAATATGTTGCAATAGATGACTTAATATGTTTGATTATATCCAACAGAAAAGATATCTATTGCAGCAGATTGAACATTTGTCTTATACAATTTTAATTGAGTTCATATGTTAGACTAATGCATTAATTGATTAATCTAGGACTAGGTATGAGTTCTCATAGGGTCAACTACAACTTCAATTGAGTCTTTTGGCAATTGTATAATGAGAAGGTATTGCATTCCTCCCGACCAGAGTCGGCAATCGATCATTCTAGGTTGAACCAATTCTTATTACCTCATGTGTTCAACTAATACCTTAATTTATTAATATAGTACCAGGGACAAGTTCTCATAGGGTCAACTACAACTTTAATTGAGTCTTTTGGCAATTTCATGATGAGATGGTATTGTGTTCCTCCCGACCAGAGTCATCGATCGATTACTCTAAACTGAATCGATTCTTATTACCCCATATGTTTAACTAATACCTTAATTGATTAATCTAGGACTAGGGGAGAGTTCTCATAGGGTCAACTACAATAGATGGCAGTGCCTATTTGATAATTTACAATAGATGGGTAATCAGTTGCAAAAGATGACTTAATCAATTTGATAATTTACAACAGATTGATAATCTATTGCAACAAATGACTTAATTTTTTGGATAATTAACAACAAATGAGTAATCTGTTGAAATAGATGGCTTAATCTGTTTGATTATATCCAACAAAAAAGATATTTGTTGTAATAGATGACTTAATTTGTTTCATTATATCCAATAGAAAAGACATCTGTTGCAACAAATGACTTAATCTATTTGATAATTTATAGTAGATGGTTAATCTGTTGCAACAAATGATGTAATCTATTTGATAATTTACAACAGATGGTTAATCTATTGCAATAGGTTGAACATTTATATTTATACAATTACAATTGAGTTCATATGTTAGACTAGTACCTAAATTGATTAATCTAGGAGTAGGGGTGATTTTTCATAGGGTCAACTACAACTTTAATTGAGTCTTTTGGCAATTGCATGATGAGACGGTATTGTGTTCCTTCTAACCAGAGTTGTCGATCGATCACTCTGAGCTAAATCAATTCTTATTACCTCATGTGTTCAACTAATACCTTAATTTATTAATCTAGGACTAGAGGTGAGTTCTCATAGGGTTAACTACAACAGATAGAAGTGCTTATTTGATAGTTTACAACAATGGGTAATCTATTACAACAAATAACTAAATCTATTTGATAATTTACAACAGATGGGTAATCTGTCATAACAGATGACTTAATATTTTTATTACAGATGCATAATCTGTTGCAATAAATGACCTAATTTGGTTGATAATTTATAACAGATGGGTAATCTAGTTGAACATTTATTTTTATATAATTTCAATTGAGTTCATATGTTAGACTAATACTTAAATTAGTTAATATAGGACTAGGGGTGAGTTCATAGGGCCAACTACAACTTCAATTGAGTCTTTTAGCAATTACATGATGAGAGGATTAAAAATTATGCATATTTTTTATAATTTTGAAAAATAATTAAGATCGATTCAGACTAAATTACCATTTCCAAAACTTGTCATTCTTTTCCAAAATACAAATCATCCATTTGCAAGAAAAATGTTCCATCATTTCAAATCTCGAGTTCTTGCTCATTTTTATTTCTCACTCAATAATACAGTTACAGATAATAACTACTTAATAGATTGCTCAATCTTTCATAATAGATCAATTTTCTTTTTATTTCTGACCACATAGGTGTTATTTTTAACTTTATTCTTGCTAGTATCAGTCATTTTCTCTATCTTCATAGGTAACAGAGTTTGAGAAGAGTTCTATATTTTTTATTTTTTTTTAAATTAAGGGCTTTTGAGTTAATAATGAAAAAAAAAATTTAGTTGTATTATCTTTTTCGAATGGGTTTACAATTTTGAGTTTAATAGTAAAATCATAGAAAGAACTCGAGAAAACCCTATTTTCTGTAGTAGTATTCCATTGACTATCGTGGTATTATTGGCTGGTATTTTTGGTGGTGGTGGTTGCCGTTGTCATGGTGGCAATGGTGGTGGATGTTGGTGGCATTGGTTAGTGGTGTTTATGGTAGAATTGGTTGGTGGTGTTTTTGGTAGCTGTCGATGGTGTTGGTATTCGTGGTATTTGTGGCATTGGTTGGTAGTGTTTGTGGTAATGGTAGTGGCTGTTGGTACATCGGTATTGGTAGTGTTAGTAATTTATTTTTTAAAATTTATGCATACATCAATTGTAATGTAATTTTTTTTTCTATTGTTTGTAGGTAGAGTAAAACAATCTCCCAAAAGAAAAAAAAAGTAAAAGTGGATCAACGTCTGACCACCCAAATAAAGGCTACAGTATAAATGGATTCAGAGGATATTCCTAAGAAAGGTGAAGTTGAAGAGAGATATGAAAATAATATTAAGGGAGGTGGACAAGGGTCTATAGATGGTAATGAAGAAAATGAAAGTGAGAAAGAGGAGAAATTAGAGAGTAAGAAAAAGAAAGAGGATGATCATCAACATGATGATAATGGATCACCAATAGGGCATGAATTAATATTGACATTCCAGCATGATCCTGTCAAAACTTTTAGTATTGACAGGTTTCAAGTTACGATACCGATAAATGACCAAAAAGCAAAATTAACTGGTGAAATTGTACTTAAATGTCAGATAAGGAAAATTTTTAATAATTTTAGAAAAATTATGAAGAACCAAAACATAGACGGACTTTTTAAGAAGAGCTTCTTTGGACGCTTTCTTGATCTGGTTGAGGACCCCCCTGCCCGTTTCCATATGAGGATGGTATATGGTCTTCTCAAGTTCAGGATCAAGTATGTGGGGGATGATAAAGATTCGAAGGAGGGACAAAAAAATGGATGAAATCTGTATCAACTACTGTGGCATACCAGTTTGTTTTGGCTTGCAAGAGTTTTCCATAGTGACGAGCTTATGATGCCATCATCCAGAAGAACCACCTATCGCCATGGGAACACCCCACAAAAGATCCAAGGCAAGAAAACCCAAGGAAAAAATAGATGGGTTGTTTGACATTGCTCGACGTGGCTATAAAGCATCGAATTTGTTGATAGATCTCATGGATAAAACCATACCAAAGCAGTACAGGGGCAATTATGCTTAGTTTGGTTTGCCCATTCAGTTATATTGGCAAAAGACATCAACAATGTCATATAAGAAGATTTGTTGGCGTGTGCTGAGGATTTTGATAAATTCAACAATTATTCCTGAGGATATGACAGGTTCTACTTGACTATCCAATATTTACTGACAAAGCTATCCTCAGGGACAACCACATTATACGGCTTTCCTTGGGCTTTAATGGTAAAATTAATCACTATTTTTACTCATCCATTATTTTATATTGAATATAGTTATTATGACTTTTTTTGCTCGCTTCTTGTTTACATTTTTTAGGATTGGGTATTTGAAGTCATTCCTCCCCTCCGAAAACAGGTAATGGCTTACCAGGATAAGGTTTCTTATCCAAGGATGTTTAGGTGGTTGGCTGTAAAGAGCAACACCAAAATTAAGAAGGCTGATCTCTTTAACCCTACGGATGATGCAGTATGTCTTCTTCAAGTAAAATAATTTTACTCAATTGAACAAATGTTATATCTAGTGCAACAGATGTTATATTTGATGCACTAGATAGGAAATCTATTATGACAAATTAACCATTTTGTGCCAACTGGTGCAACAAATAGATAATCTGTTGCGATAGATGATTCATATCTTGCATCAAATTACCTATTTGTTGCTTTGGTTCTCTGAACCCAACTCCTAATAGACTAACCATCCACTGCAAATTATGAAATAGATATGTAATCTAATGTAACATACAGATCACTATTGCATAACATGTAACCCAACAGATTACCTGTCTTGTGCAACTGGTGCAACAAATTGGTAATCTATTATTATAGATCATTGATATTTTGCATTAGATTATCCACGTGTTTCTCTGGTTCTATGAACACGACTTAAATAGATTTTAATCATCTATTGTAAACTATACAACAGATGGGTAATCTGATGTAACATATTGTTAATCTATTGCAGAAGTTGACTGTTAAAATATAGCCCAACTGTGAAAACTATTATTTTATATAATTTAAATGTATCTGTCTGTTTTTCTAGGTTGTGCATCCATAGATTGTACCTACTGAGAAGGAGTCGGTTATGACTTCCTATATTACTCTAGGTCATGTTGATATTATAGCAAACCCAACTGTGGAGTTAATAAAGAAGGAATTGGCTGGAGAAATAGCCATAAGAAGAGCAGTTAGGCAAGGTCAGCCTAATATTAAGGCTCTTCATGACCAACCTACTAAGGCAGATTCGGGTTCTACTTCTGGTGGAGTTGTTGGTGTTCGTGGCAGGCATCCTGTTACTGCTACCATTATGATGATGAGCATGTTGATGCTCAAGAAAAAATAAATATGTTTGAAAACATCCTTTTTCACCCTTACACAGGCCCCTCTCACTCGCCTTCACCTTCTTGTCCTCGTTGCAAATGCAAAGAGTGCAAGGACATCCAGGATAAACTCTTTGAAAAATTAGAGGCTATCTCTAAAGTTGTCGAGGAATTCAAATCCAAGAGGGGTGTCATACCATCCAAGAAGCTAAGGCATACACTCCTACAGTGTTGTTTAGGAGGAAAAACAAAGCAATTAGCGATGTACTCTCAGATCAAAAATCAAAAAAATTACAACTCCCCTCTCTCCAGAATTTGTTGAAGTTCAAGGGCCATTCAAGAAGCTAGACATATACGTGTAACTTGGCGCCAAAGATAAGAAGGATCTGCGACATGCCAAGAACGCCGAGCCAGGCACACCAGATTACCCTAGTCCTTCTCCCCCCCCCCCCCCCAAGACTTCTAAACTATAATTAATATGCGTATGCGGTATGAGGAAAGGGCAAGTTTACTTTTCCTAACCTAGCCTTCTAATCTACCCCATGAAGAAGAAGCTATGCAACAGATATACAACAGCTGGGTATTCTGGTGCAACTGGTAGTGATTCTGTTACAACTTATTATACATCTGTTGCATAAGTTGCATTGGATTATTGATTTAGATAACCCTATACAATAGATGGACCATCTATTGCATCTTTACAATTACTAACCTATTTAAAAATTGACTTCTTATATCACATGAGAAAAGGCAATTAACATACCCGAAAGCTTATGACACTGCCAATAGGATAATGGACCTCGACTTTTAGAAGAAGCTCAAGGATAAGTATGATCAACTCAATAGTGATGCGTCACCCTGTGGCGTTGGACTTGATTTCTTAGTTTCTATATTGGACTTGGATGAAGAAGAAATGATAAAATATATTAAAGGGGAAAGGACAAATCCACACGGCAAGAGCTGAACGAAGTCAAAGAGGATTCTAGCAGTCATTAGTGTGAAAGACATCATATTGGGATATTGAGATACTACTCGAAGAGGGAAAGAACAAAGTTTATGACTGCAATGAACCTGCCATTGACAAGGTCGTTCTTTTTATCCACGTACAACCAATGATGTAGTTATTGCCCATCTTGTTGAGGGAGAGTAAACTGATGAATCATTTGCCAAAGAAAGTGTTGATGAAGAAACAATAGGATTTTGAAGGTTGAAACAAGGACATGAACCCTCCAAAAAATAAAATCGATTACGCGTGTGGCTCACACACTCTTGCACACATTGAATATTTGCTGACCGACATAGAAATGGCCGAGCCAACGACCTTTCTATGCGACAATGCTATGGCAAACCTACAAGAGGTCGGGGCTTATGGGGTACTAACTAGACTCTTGAAGCCTGTGTATATAGAAGATCTTGTGAAATAACAATTTTTAATTTCAAGTCACACTTCACTTCACTTTAAATTACATGTACATGTAATGGCAATAATTTTTTTCTAATGAAAGTTGAGTTTTTTATAATGCAATAGATTGTCAATCTGTTGTAAAATATATTCTATCTATTCTGCCAGATAGTTTATCTGTTGCAATAGGTTGGTCATCTATTACATTATACCGATGTTATTTCTATGTAGTCTAAGTCTAATCTATTGTAATAGTGGGGAGACCTATTTGATAATTTTCAACAGATGACCTAAATTTTACAAAATATGCCTAAATCTGTTTGATATTTTTTAACAATTACGCTTGAATATCTATGTGCTCGACAACACCAAACCAGTAGCATATACACCACCATGAAAATTTCAGCAATTAGGCTTGAAAATCTATGTGCCCAACAATACCAAACCAGTAGCAATAATGGCAACAATGTAGAATCTTCTTGCTCGAATTTTTTTCTCTTCAAAAGCCTTGACTTTGTTCAACAAACCCCAGATTATATGATTTGTTTGGGAAGGGTGTCGTTCTTTATACCAATCAAAGTAATTGTATCCACCCAATTTCTATAAAAACAAAAATACAATTACAAAATGATTACAAGTCAATAATTAATCAACTAATTAAATTAAAAAAATATTACCTTTGAAATCTTACAAGAAAAAAACCTAAGACCTGGATTTTGTTGAGTCCAAGAAGTCTTTAATAGAGCTTCATGACCACACTTACAATATCAAAAATCTTTATCATAAAAAACAGTGGAAAATGCGCTCGACATTGTAAAGCTCAGTTAGAAAAAAAATGAAGAAAAGAAAGACCAAATACAATAATTTAAAGAATTTTGATAGATAAAAAAAGATGATGATGAAGAAGAAGATTTGGGAATTTAGGGTTAAATTTTAGGGAAAAGATGAATATATAAGACAATGGGGGAAAAATGACCGTTGGGGGCCAAATGACGGCAAGTCAGCAAAAAGTGTCAAACTGACACATGTGACCCACATTTGATGCATATTTTATTTTATGTGTTTAAAATGAACATTGTCTAGTACTTGATGCCTATTTTATTTTAGGTGTTTGAACTGAACACTGTCGATGGGTTCCACCTTTTTTATTTCAATTCACTTTTACTTTTTTACATGTAGTGGCAATTTTTTATGTCCAATGAAAGTTGAATTTTTATAATGCAACAGATTCTTCATCCATTGTAATAGTTATTCTACCTGTTTTGACATATAGTTTATCTGTTGCAATAGGTTGGTCATCTGTTGCATTATGTCAATGTTTCTATCTAAGTATATCTGTTGCAACAATGAGAAGATCTGTTTGATAAATTTCAATAGATTACCTACCTGTTGCAACATGTCTAAATCTGTTTGATATTTTCCAACAGATGTGTCGTCTGTTGTAATAGATACATTATCTGTTGCAATATTTGAATCAGTATTCCATTTCAATTAATAATTTTAAATCTAAGGAAAAAATAAAATTCATAGACAAAATAAAATAAATTAAAGCCTTCAGAAATTAGTTGAAATAAATCAACGAATAAATGAAATGTTAAAAATTGTTATGGATACAAATCTCAACAAATACATCAACAATTTAAGTATTGATGCCAAGGATTCTTAAGGAGGGGTGAGGTTATTAATTTGACACGCTCAAGCTATAAAGAACTACTCAATATGGAAAAGTTGTTCTTTATTTGATGCTATGGAATTCGGCTTTGCTCGTCGTGGATCTGTATTGTCGCTTATATACGATTTTTGCGCTTTCTGTTCTCCGTATTTCCATAAAAAGAGTAGTATATTATCAATGTTGTTCAGTAGTAGCTTCTACATCCACCTTGAAATCCAAAATTGGTCAATGCTAATAACGAAGATACAACAAAATAGAAAAAGATAACTCATCTGTTCTAGCAAATCAAATAGGTCTTCCTCCAGTTTTAAATTATCCCAAACAGATTATATTTCTATTGCAACAATGAACCAACTGTTGGGATAAATTTCTCCATGAGGAAGACCTGTATGATAATTTTCAACGGATGAATCATCTGTTATAGCAGATAGGTCATATGTTGGTACAAATAAAAATGGTAGGAAGAGTTGTTTGATTTGCTAAAATAGACGAGACATATGTTGCAACAGATACTTTATCTGGTGCAAAAAGTTAGTCAACTGTTGCGACAGATGTATATATCTATTTGATAATTTTCAGCAGATATGACATTTGTTGAAACAGATATGTGTCTGTTTGTTAGTTGGAAGACATATATATTCACCTTCTTCAGCTCGTGCTGCTCTTCTTTGGACATTGTACATTGCTCAATGCAACACACAGATAGAGGAGTTGTAATTTCTCTTTTTTGGATGCTTGATAATGCCTTGGAAATCACTTTCCTTCTCCTAGTAGCCTTAATCTCTAATGGAGTGGATAGAATAAAATCCTCTTTGATGGAATGAGACCCCTCTTAGATGTCAATTCCTTTACAGAAACAGTTAATGCATTAATAACATTAATCACTGCATCATGTTTTGCCCTGCAATCTTGAAATTTGCATACAGAACATTCGCTGGGAGAGGTAAAATCCATATAACTAGTATGATCATACTCATAATGGTTTATTTTAAATACTATAAGAGAAGCATCATTAGCACCAACAGCAGCACCACTACCACCATCAACAGCTCCATCACCACTAAGACCATCAACAACAATAAGTCCACCCTCCAAAATTGTTTTCTTGTAATGGTTGTTGCTCCAAACAATTCTATTTTTATTCTGTCGATGACCTTAGGGTCCGATAAAGTTTGCACAGACTGTAAAGTAAGAAAAATGGCATCTTCAACTCTCGATTGGTCGGAACTAGCTACGAATGCATAATCTAACATAAATCATTACATATATTAGAATGATGATTAGATCATTCAAAAACATTATTAATTAAAATGAAAAACTTAATTATAATTATACTTACTGCATCCTTCGGGGGGTTGAAGAGATCAAGAAATTTTACATTTTTATCAATTTTGGCTGACAATCATCTCAAGATTCTTGAACAAAAAACTTATTCCTGGTATTTCACTTGTTATCTCAAAGAAGGAATGGCTTCAAATGTCCACGCCTATAAAATAACGCTAATAAATCAAAAAATGTATTGAGTAAAAAAAAATGAATGATATCATAATAAAAGAAAGAAACATTTACCATGAAAGCCTATGGAAAGCCATTTAAGTTGACTGTCTTTGGCGCTAACGAAGTCAACAAATATTTTACAGTCATTTTGAAGCTTTCATAACCCCAAGCATAGTTGTTAAATACCTCAAGATCCTCAGAGTGCTTTACTAAATCAACGCTTATGTTGTGGTTAACGTCTCTCACCCTAAAAATATTATGTACAAACCAAACCAAGCACAATGACTGCTTGTGCTTCTTTGAAAGTCCTTTACCTTTCAATGTTTCTATTAAATTTTTATTTTTGAAGCTTGGACCAATAATGGACACCAGGTCATCATGATCACACGACTTTCCTTTGCCTTTTTTAGGTGTGCGTGGTGTTTTTTTGGGTTGGAATAGGTATAACTTGAGAAGGAGGATAACATTTTAGTCCAGTAAGTACAGAAAACTCCTTCCAACCAAAAAAACAGACATGCCACAGTAATTTATCCACACCTCATCCATCTTATCTTTGTTTTTATATATAAACCTACGCTTGAGAAGTTTATATACTATTTTCATTTGGAAATGAGCATTGATGTCCTCCAACAAATTAAGATATTTCCCAAAGTAGCTGTCCCTGAAATAAGGATCCAATTTTTGTTCTCAAAGTATTTTTCTAAAGGCGTCGAAAGATTTTCCCATGGATAACTTAACCACGAAATCACCCATTAAATCTGTGGCACCATCGCACTACATTATCATAAGATAACGATCAATGCTGAAGGTTTTGACCAACTCTTCGATGGAAGGGCTATTAACATTTGGATTATCTCTTTTGAAACATTCCTCCTCCCCATGTTCATTATATTTTTCTCCTGATTGAGATAACATTTGTAAAGCAAGCTCATAGAGTGGTGGATGTAGCCTAGCTGCTTCACTTGTTCCTTTACTTGGACTTGATTCGATTTCTATTCTTTTGGGAATCATATTATCTAAAATTAATAGGAACATAAAAAAATATATTATAGCTGATAAATACATCATTAAAAGGGAAAACAGTAAATCAAACAAGCAAAATAGTAAAATAATAGTTCCAACAGATCATCGATCTATTGCACCAGGTAGTATATATGTTGCAGTATATAACCAACCTGTTATAGAGGATGAGTAATCTATTGCAATAATACAAAATATATCACTCATATTTTAAGATAGATGAATTATCTGTGCAATAGATCATATATTATTGCAACATATGAGTTATCTGTTAGAATTGTTAAATAACCTATTATAATAGATGAGTAATTTGTTGTAACAATACAAAATATATCGCTCATCCGTTGAAAAAAATGAATGGTATGTGCAGCAGATCACACATCTGTTGCAATATCATCTATTGTAACATATGAGTGATCTGTTGAAACTGTTAAATAACTTGTAGCAACGACTGAGTAATCTGTTGTGATAATACAAAATATATCACTTATATGTTGATAAAGATAAATGGTCTATGCAATAGATCACACATTTATTGCAATATATGAGTGATTTATCGAAATAGTTAACTAACATGTAGCAACGGCTGAGTAATCTATTACAACAATACAAAACAATTACTCATCTGTTGAGAAAGATGAATGGTCTGTGCAATAGGTCACACATCTGATGCAACACATGAGTGATCTGTTAAAATGGCTATCAACGTTAATATTATTTAGGTTTCTTCCAACAGAAGGGTCGTTGCGGCAGATGAATGATTAGTTTGAAAAATCAAGTCTTGGACATGTCTTGTTAGAACAGTTGAGAGGATTTTATCCAACAGAAGGTTCATCTATTGCATCAGATCATTAATCCGATGGTTCCTCCGTTGAATTAAATGGTTAATTTATTGCATCAGATTTTTTTATTCAATGGTTAATCTGTTGCAATATATGTTTAATCTGTTGCATCATATGATAAATTTGTTGCATCAGATTTTTTATTTGATGGTTCCCCTGTTGCATCAGATGATTAAGTTGTTGCATCAAAATTTTAATCTGATGATTTCTCTGTTCCATCATATGGTTGATTTGTTGCATCATATGATAAATCTGTTGCATCATATGGTTAATATGTTACACCAGATGGATAATCTGTTAGTGAAAATAAAAAATAGTAGCACGATTTTGTTCAATAGAAAAATAGCAATATCATCATTTTTACCAAGAACAAGAACAGAACAAATAAACCCAAATCGTTGTTTTATTTGTATAAACACAATCAACAAAAATCAAACTTCAAAAAAATACAACAAACAACAAAAAATAATCATTGACTTCAAAAAGAGAAGAGAAGAAATATCAGAAATTGGGGTTTTATTCAGACAGCATTTCAAATTAAAGCAACAAATATTGAAATTATTAACCAATTTTATAAGAGAAGTTGGCTCAAGTTTCTCGTTTTCTTCAAAACTAAAAAGGCCATAATTTCTTACCTATGAAAGAAGAAAAGGAACGGTGAAGAATTTGAAGCTGTTGTGGTCGGAGAGCAAGGCTTTCACGTCGATTGAAGGTTGAAGAATTCAAAGCTGTTGTGACCGAAGAGCAATGTTGATTGAAGGTTGAAGTCGAAAAGGAACTCGAAGCCCAACTATTTGTCATCGAATGTTGAAGTAGCTGAGGATTAAAAGGAGAAATTTGCAGAACTATTAGTTGAGAGAGAGTTCAGAGAAGCTATCTCGAGAGAGAGGAGAGAGACTGGTTGATTTGGACTGAAGAAGGGTATGGGTTGGGTGGATTTGTATTTTTGAAAAGATTAGAAAGTTTTGAAAATATTAATCAAGTCCACAATTAACTTAATCAAGTTTTCTAATAATGTTTGACCCTTTAAGTTGGTCAAAGTCACCAATCCTTCATTCAAGACTTAAAAGACACCTTTTCTTTAATTTTCTCAGGAAACTTACTAAGTGAATTAGTCCTTAAAAAGTCCTGAATGCCTTAACTTATAATTTGAGATAATTATATAGTAATTACTGAAAAATAATTAATCCTTTCTAATAAATAATATCTGTATATTTTAATTTTTCTATATCAATTAAAAAATATACTTAACAGTCAATTGTAAAGTATTTATCAAAATCATACTTTGTCCATCTTAAATATATAAATCTCACCTAAAAAACACATCTATCTATATATAAAAATAGAAGAAAAAACGACACGTGTCATCACCACAAAAAATAATATTTTTCATTAAATTAATTAAAAATTAAAATTAAAACTTAAAAAAAAAAAAAAAACTGAAACTACCACACCAAAAAGGGTATAAACACACTGCATAATCTAAATGACATTATTTTTAAACAATAGTTATCATTATCATTATCCTTTTAAGAAAATATTATTTATCATTAAAAATTAAATATTTGAATAATTATTTAAATCTAAAAGAATGCCAGACATAACACTCAATTAAAATTAAATCTTAAAAAATCTATCTACATCTAATAACCAATTGGAATTTGGGGAGGGTAAGCATACGCAGTTTACACCATTATCTTAGGAATGAGATAGAGATATTATTTTCGACAGATCCGGCTCAAAATAAAACAATCTAATAAGGAGTAGTCAAAGGACAAAATACCATAAAAATCAGTATATCCAATAATACAATACACAAGATATATCAAGTACTACAACAAAAGGTACAACAGAAAATAATATTATCAATTAAATTATAATTATTGTTAAATATAATATTATAAATTAAAATAACAATTAATTGTCATTATTAAAAATCCTGTTTTAAAAAATAGGGCCATGCGTATAGGTTTAGGAAAAGCTTTTAAAATTATGACAAAAAATAAAAGGATAAAACTATGGAATATAAGAATAAAAAAAGACCAATTAAGACGTTCTGCTACTGAATTTATTTTTATTTTAAAAAATTACATATCATAATTTCATATATAAAATTAAAAGTATTAGAGACATCGTTACAATCTGATAAAATATTTGAAAAACAATTGCAACAGTTTATAACTTCCAGTAAATTTATGGCACACTCCACCACAAAATCAATCCTCATTAACAAATCCTCCTTTTTAAGGGTTCAATTACTCGATTATCTCTATTGAATTCTACATCCCATTCAATTTATGTCACTCAAAATATTGCTTTGTGCATGAAATTATGCCTCATTCAAGGAAGGGTTGTATGTTGGCTAAAGCGGAGATGAGATAATTCCATCGAGGATCCTGCAAGTAAGATGAATTGCTTTGTGCATGTAATTACCATTATTCTGTAAATAAAATTATCATCACTAGGATGTACTTTCATATATTTTTTGTCCATGTTTTGCATGTCGTCATCACTCATGACCTTTGTCTGCACTGATGATAAGATGAATTGCTTTGTGCATGTAATTACCATTATTCTATATATAAAATTATCATCACTATAACATACTTTCATATCTTTTTTGTCTATGTTTTGTATGTCGTCACTCATGACCTTTGTTTGCACTAGTGATAAACTGCTCTAACGTTTTCATATTTGGATAGAGCCAGCATATTAAAAAATAACATAATAAGAGTAACTTGGGGTGATAATGATATTTATAGTCATTATAATTTAACTAATGTATTCACTTAAATGAAATGAGGAGACCTGTTAATTTCTCATCAAGTACCAATTGGGAGTTGATGTTCAACACTCTACTATATTCATGTAGAGTTGCCTTTCAAATTAACAAAAGGCATCACCATTTTTGTCTCCACCATGGTGTGATTAATATTTTCTCCTTCACCACCATTATAATTTATCTGCTTTATTATTTATATTATTAATCTCACTTTTGATGAACGTTTACATAATTATTTTTATGTCAATAGTTCATTTCAAAAATCATCTGTCTTAATTTTTTTCAGGTAAATTAACAACAACGAAAAAAAGCTAAACTTTTTAAAGTGTATAAATTAAAGTGGTATAGGATGGGCTACTTATAGTTGTATATATGAAATGAAATTTTGATTTTAATAGTTGTTAATTTGATACAATTGTCATATCGACTTTGCTTAGTATTTATAGGTCTCTTTATTTACTTTTTTTGTAGTACTTATTTGTTATAGGATTCAAAATGATATCTATATGCTAAGGATGGTTTCTTTTTAAGTCTATTCATTAATGTTAGCATACACAGAATTCTTGACAACTATATATGCAAATAAATATATGAATGATTTCTTTTTAAGTCTATCCGTTGATGGCTTAGTAATTAGTATAATTCTTTGTGATTATCTTAACACTTATTATTAAAGATAAATATTTTTTAAACTACTTCATTATTATTGTGCTTATCAGCAATTTGTATTTACTCCAAGAATTTTTATGGCGAAGTGTGTTAAATATTGACGTGAAGATGTATAAGCACACCTTAATAAGTTCTATTCAATAGAATTGTAGAAATCATGGGAGGAAGAAATAATATAATGCTACATTACTGAGATATCGGTTAATGATCAAATTTTTTTTTTTTTCTGTTTTATGTTGTAATTTTTATCTTTTTTGGTTATTGTTCATGTCTATATAGTCAATACGAAATATTAACTTTCCTTTCAATTTCCTTTTTAAAGAAAAAATTATAGAATATTTTTTTTTATTTGAAAAAAAGACAGTTTAGGGCGCTAAAGCTATAGGTATACAAATGGTACGGGAAGGGTCAAACCACAAGGACTTATTATATGCAGTCTTACCGTGCAGTTCTGCAAGAGATTATTTTCATAGTTTGAACTAATAGGCAGCATAGAGGCAATTTTACCAGTCATAGAGTAATTCTTAATTTGTTCTCATCATTCGTATGAATTTTTTAAATTTATTTCAATTTGATAGATTTAACTTTATGTGCAATATTAGTTACTATTTGTTATTATGAATTTAAGTTAATAATTCAATATTTTTATGTTATAAACTATTAGTAAAATGTGTAAATAATTATTGATTAAAATCTTTCTACAATATGATTGAACTTTATTTCTTATCATGTTAATTAATTTTATGAACTCATCAACAAACTCTAAATGTTATCACACGTAATACAAAATCTTATGATAATTTAAAATTTTCAAAGCAAATAAAATTTAAAGTTATTTGATGATTGTTCATATGTATTTATATTTGATAAAATATATGTTATTATTTACATTTTGCATCGAAAAATAAGATAATGATTATATTCTAATAAAATTAAAATAATTTAATTTTTAAACTATTAAAATTCTTTCATAACGTCTGCTCATCGCGCGGATACGTGTACTAGTACACAACTAATAAAAACAGTAAGTATGTTTAAAAAAATCAGTAACTTCTATTTTTAAAAAATACTAAATATCTTGACAGAAATAGATTTTTTTTTATCACCATTTAGACACAAATTGACTACTTTAATTTGTCAAAATAACTAAGTTATATTTGAGAAAGGAGGTAGTACATTATCACTCTTATTAGGTCCACCCTTAATCAATTATCCCAAATTTGAGCATGTAAAAAAAAAACTATTTAGAGTGTGTTTTTCAAAAAATAAACTTTCTAATATATAGATTCAAATTTAATAAAACTTCGATGCAATTAAATATCAAACATCAGATTAAAAATAAAAGGAACCTTTCTAACCCCTTACCCGTTCCCACCCCAAGCAAATATGTCTTGTGGAATTAGACACAATATGCCAAACAAAATAATATAATAGCCTCTCCCTCCCGAAATATATTGCCGACATATATTATTTTTCTTTCGTGAACCATACAAGACTATTTGGACTACAAATTCATTCATCTGTACAAAGTAAAATATATGCACCGTTAAGTGAATTCATCAACATAAATTAAACGATATATATTCAGTACGTCTATTTCAAGTGCATGTACATATTTTTTATTTTTTTTGCTTTTTTGGGCTAAATTCTTTAAAAAGTAAGCACTTAATGCCAAATTAATAACGTAACAATTACTATTTGGAATGCAAATTCATTCATTTATACAAACTATATACTATAAGTACCATATGCACCGAAAGTGAATTCATCAATAAAAGTTCAACTTGATGATGATATATATCTAAGTATGTGTATATTTTTTCAGTCTGTTCCAAGTGCATGCATGTACATGTACATAGACACAATAAGGTTACGTCGAAATAAAGTTTAAGTGAGATACTAATCCTTTTATAGAGCTATTTTGCTGCTGAGAACTTTAATTGTTGTCAGACGACCAAAAGTTATTTCAGTGTGTAGTAGTAAGAATTTGATATAAAGTTATATTTTGTTGGAAATAGTTACGCTTTATTTTTATCGATTAATAGGATGTTGATTTACGTAATTATATGAATCGACGAACGGATACTAATATTTTATATTGGTGTTACGTCAAAGCCTTGAAAAAAGTTGCCACTTGGGCTAGATATGGTATCTAACAAAAGCCTGCAAACATTAAGTATTGAATTCATCAACAAAAGTAAAGCTTGAAAAACATTTTATTGAAGGTTCACTAATTTTAATTTGATGGATAACGTGAATCAATTTTTCTAACTATAAGGACATATATATTACTCTTTCTCTTACTTTTTAATTTACTTGTCACATCTTGATTTTTGAAAGTCACATATATAAATTTTGATTAATATTTTTAAGATTTATTTTTCATCACATTAATATAAAAACAGTGTAACTTATAGTATTTTTCATATAATTTTCATATTTATAATAATTTTAAATCTAAGATATTGAATTATTCAAATTTAATTTAGTTCTGAAGATTAAGTCAAATTGATTCTCATCAAGCGAATTGTGACAAATAAAAAAAAATAAAGGGAGTAAGGATTAATTAAAATGGAGGGTAAATTAATTTTATTTTAAGTAGTGAAGGGGTAAATATGAGTCATTCAACTAATAACAAGAGTATATCTAATAATTTTTACTCAAAAAATTTATTTATGTAGAATTATTAACTTTAGAACCACCGTAATATCCAATATACCAGAAATATATAATTCATTTAATATTTTTAAAAGAATAACCAAAGGTAATGTATTTTTTATAAAATTTTACACGGCACCAGCAGAGATATTGTATGATGAAGTTAAATCACCTATACAAGTTGTAAAAATAGGAATGACCCGAGATATGATTATACCAGAAGATATTATTCCACAACCAGAAATTCTTAGAATTGAGATGCCAAATTTTTATGCAAATAAGAGAATTATCGGACTATCCACAATTCTTCAAGAGTTAGCAAACACTTATCGCAACCGAAATCCCATATGGAGTTATTATTCAAGAGGTAATGTAATAGTATACTCAAATTCAAAGGAACTACGAGAAGCAGATATGGAAGACGTTAGGCAATGGATCTTGACGTTACTCAATCCAGAGAAAAAACCTATCGCTAGAGCCATTAGAGAAAAATTTATTTCGGAAGAATTACTAACCAAATATTGCAAGTTAATTGGACATAAATATTCAAACCATCAATGTTCAAAATGTAATGGAGAAGATAATATTGTCCCAGAAGTTCAACTGGAATAGAAGAAGATAAAAGTGACAGCTGGAAGATACTAGATATGAAGCAATAATGGAGATACAAAGCAATAAAAAGAAGATAACTACGGATAAAGAAAGAAGACAAGGAAAGTAATTCAAGTTATTAAAGGTAAAAAAGACATATGGAAGATTTAAAATAGCTAGATAGCTTTACGTAAATTATTATGTAAGTAGACAGCATAATAACCCAGAATCCATTAACATATAATTTGATGATTTAAAATAATTTAAAATGCACATAGAAGAATTATTAGAAAAATAATATATACAAAAAAAGTAATAGTAAACATAATAACCCAGCATTTATAGTAAATAAACATAGTGAACAAAAAGAGGAAAAAGTAGGATGGTTATTGATTATAGAAATTTAAATGCAAAAACTATGACATATAATTACCCAATACCAAATAAGATATTAAAAATAAGATAAATACAAGGATATAATTACTTTAGTAAATTTGATTGTAAATCAGGATTTTACCAT
>NC_061117.1:32810838-32818114 GCF_002878395.1 Capsicum annuum
CTATGACATATAATTAACCAATACCAAATAAGATATTAAAAATAAGATAAATACAAGGATATAATTACTTTAGTAAATTTGATTGTAAATCAGGATTTTACCATTTAAAGTTAGAAGAAAAATCTAAGGAATTAACCGCATTTATGGTACCACAAGGATTTTATGAATGGAATGTACTACCATTTGGATATAAAAATACACCAGGTAGATATCAACATTTTATGGATAGTTATTTTAGCCATTTTATTCCTAATATTATGTCTATTTTTTGCATTTCTTCCTTTATTTCAAATTCTACTTTTATTTTTCTAACTCCTATTGTTATTTCTTTTTCTGCTATATTTTTAGTGTTTATTAAGCTTCTTGGTAGATCTGGGCATATATTATTGTCAGATTTTATTTCCTCATTTTTTATTAGATATCTTGCTATATAATTTTCTTCTTGTCCTGTATTTAAGAGTATTAAATATTCTTTTTCATTTATTGTTCATGTTATGTAATATTAGTTTAAATTAGTTGTTGAACTTGTTTCATTACTTGTTCTTTTTGATGAACTTGATGATTCTGATTTTTCATAAGCTATTCTTTTCAACACTTAAATCTAATTCTTTTCCTTTTATTACATCAAATATATGACTATCAAATATTATTTTTTGATCTATTCCTTCTTTATTTAAATATTCTTCCCTTGTTATTATTTTTATATCTTCTTCAGTTATTTGGTATATTCTTATATCTTCTTCAGTCATTTAATTCATTTAATTCACTATCTATTTCAAAATAATTGGTATCAGAGCCTATGCTGTCTAAAGTTACGAAAGTAGTATATATTTGGATTTATGTGATTAATTTATTAATTATGATTTATCTGATAAAACTACATTTAGATATTTCTCAAAATATTATTTAAATGAATAACGTACAAAAATTACCAAAATATAAAGAATTAAAGAAAATAATATCTAAAAAACGTAAAGAATTAAAAATAAGGATAGAAAGACTACAATATAACATAATTGCTGGAGTTAGTAAAAACTTAATAAATGCACAAAAAGAAGAAATATCAAATTTAGAATCGACAATAGATAGTCTAGAATAAACATACCAACATGATCTGTTAACAATTAAATAAAAAATGAATAAAGAAGAATTTATGATAGATGAAAAATATATGAAAACCATGAAGGATTAAAAATAAAAATAGTATTTTCTAATCTAGGAAGAAGGTATAAGAAAATAGGTGAACATTTATATTTAATGTTAGAAAAAAGAAGAATTAAAACTAGAAGATAAATTGACAGCTATGGTAAGAATAGAAAAATAAAATGAAGAAATAGATAGAAAAAAAAATAGAAAAAATAAAACAACAAACTACAAAACAAATACAAAAAATAGAAAAAACTAAAAATAGTAGGATTGCTGAATAGAAAAAGAACTACGAATGCTAAAAGATTTGTATGAAAAAAGACAGAAAGAAAAAGTAGAAAAAGATAAAGAACAGAAATTATTAAATGAGATAAATCAATTTAAAGAAAAATTAGAAATAAACAATAAAGAAATAGAAACCAGAGAATTAGAAATAAATATAATAGATGTAGAAGAAACAGATAATTATGATTCGGAAGATAGTGAAACATATACAGAAATCTTAACAAATACAAAAAATTTAGAAATCAATGAAAAACAAGAAATAATTAATGAAGAAAACTTAGAAAATAGAAACACAGAAATAAATACTCTTGATAAAAAAGAAGATGAAAATATAATACCTAGAACATCAGAAATAAGAAAACCTACATATTATAAGAATAAAATTAAAAGATATAATCTAAAAGATGAATATGACAAATGAGAACCAAACCAAATAGTTAATAAAAATTATAACTTTTTAGACTTAGATTGTGTAATAGATACAGAAAAATAATACAATTATGGATAGGATATATGGCAAAACAATTATTAGATAATAATATAAACGTAACAGATGCACCAGAATATATAGAAAGAACACTAATAGGAACAATGAAATTATGATTTTCAAATCTAACTGAAAATAGTAAAAGGGTATGAAGAACTGACAGACCCACAGAAGAAACATCATCAACAACTACAACTAAATTAACACCTATAGAATTATTAAAAAAATATGAAATAACTATAAAAGATGAAATTAGCAGCATGACAACAACAGAAGAAAAACAAAATGAAGAGAAAGATATAAATAGGAATTTAATGTTAAAATTAGCAGTATGTAATATGTGTAACATAGATGAGTATATTTGCGCATTTAAAGAATATTATTATAATGGAACATATAATACAGAAGAAAGTAAAGAAATAAGAAAATTATATTTTAATAAATTACCTGAACCATTTAGTTCAAAAATAATATAAAGTTGGGATGAAGCAAAAATAGTAGATACTCTAGGAGCAAGAATAAAATTTTTATAACAATGGTATAGAAATCTATGTGAAAAATATAGAGAAAAATAAAAATGGAAAAAACATTAATAAGAAATTTAGCATGTTGCAAAGATAAAATAACACCTCAATTTGAATGTGAAGAAAGATATTATAAGAAAAGAAAAAGACATAAGAAATATAAGAAATACAAAAAATCAAATATAAATATAAGAAACCAAGAAAAAGACATTATGTAAAAAATTATAAACATAAAAGACCATATAGGAAAAAGAAATCTATAAAAAAATGTACTTGTTATAATTGCGAAAAATTAGGACATTTAGCTAGAGATTGTAAATTACCTAAAAACCTCAAAAATAAATAAATATCAGAAATAAAAATAGAAAATGCAGAATATATGCAGATAGATTATATAGATTATGAATTAGAAAGTGAAGATAGTATAGATGAAATTTTAGAGAATGAAACAGATAATGAAATAGATAGTGAATTAAATGAATTAAATGACTGAAGAAGATATAAGAATAAACCAAATAACTGAAGAAGATATAAAAATAATAACAAAGGAAGAATATTTAAATGAAGAAGGAAAAGATCAAAAAATAATATTTGATAGTCATATATTTGATGAAATAAAAGAAAAAGAATTAGATTTAAGTGTAGAAAAAATATTTAAAATGCCAATAATAAAAAATATATTTAGTAGAAGAAAAGAAGAATACTACGTAGTAAGTCAAAAAGAACATGTAATAGATTGTAGATATATAAAAGGAAGAGCTAGTATACCACTAGTAACAAAAAGAATAATTAATAAAGAAATAAACGATATAAAAAATAAAGACCCAATAAAATAAGCACACCTTGGAAGAACAGAGATATTGATAAAAACATGTTTTAGAGAAGGAATAGATAAACCAATAGAATTATACCTAGCAGATGATAGAATTATAAAACCTATAGAAAAAGTATAATAACTGTCATAAAAGGAAATTTAATATACCAAAAATTTTAATTTACAATAAGTGCAAATTATTCAATAGCAATAACAGATAAAAATATAGATAAATCATTAGTATTATATTGAAAATATCAGGAATAGAACTAACCCCATGAATTAAAATATTTACAGCAAGAGGTAAAAATCTATATGTATTCACAATAAAACATAAAATAACGGGGAAAAATAAAATTAACAAAATACAAACAGAAAGTCCTTTCGAACAATTTGTAAAAACAATTGATAACAATTATTATAGTTATAGAGACATAGATATAGAAGAAAATTTAGTAATAATAAATGATAGAATAAGTACAACAAAAAGAATAGTTTATGAAAAACCAAAATCATCAAGTTCATCAAAAAGAACAAGTAATGAAACAAGTTCAACAACTAATTTAAACCAATATTACATAACAGGAACAATAAATGAAAAAGAATATTTAATACTCTTAAATACAGGACAAGAAGAAAATTATATAGCAAGATATCTAATAAAAAATGAGGAAATAAAATCTGACAATAATATATGCCCAGATCTACCAAAAAGCTTAATAAACACTAAAAATATAGCAGAAAAAGAAATAACAATAGGAGTTAGAAAAATAAAAATATAATTTGAAATAAAGGAAGAAATGCAAAAAAACAGACATAATATTAAGAATAAAATGACTAGAACAAGTAAAACCATATAATATAGAACATACACAATTATCCATAACATACAACAGAGAGAAATTATTCTTAAGAAGAGCTTTAACATGATATGAAAATATATGTATTAATGAAGATAGTAGTAGAAGGGTATTACAGTAGATATTATACGTCTATGATAGATACAGGAGCAGAAGCTAATTTATGTAGATATAATTGTTTACCAAAAAGTAAATGAGATAAATTAAAAACACCAATAATAGTGAAAGGATTTAATAACGAAGGAAGCTTAATTACTTATAAAGCTAAGAATGTAAAAATACAAGTATGAGATAAAATATTAACAATAGAAGAAATTTATAATTATGAGCTAACATCAAAAGATATGCTTTTAGGAATGCCGTTTTTAGATAAATTATACCCACATATAATAACTAGAACGGATTGGTGGTTTACAACACCATGTAACCAGAAAGTAAGAGCAAAAAGAGTTACTAATAAAATAAGAAAGAAAACTGATTGGATAGAAGGGAGTGAAAAAATTACACAAAAATTAGAAAATATAAAAAATACTGAAGATACAATAGAACTAGTCGTATTTTTAATAAATAAAAAGGAAATAAATATATTTTCAATAAATAAGATAGAAATAATTAAGAAAAAACTAGAACAATTATATAGTGAAGATCCATTAAAAGGATGGGAAAAACATAAAACTAGTATAAAAATTAAATTGATAGATAAAAATAGCATAATAACCCAGAAACCATTAAAATATAATTTTGATGATTTAAAAGAATTTAAAATGCACATAGAAGAACTATTAGAAAACTAATATATATACAAAAAAATAATAGTAAACATAATAGCTCAGCATTTATAGTAAATAAACATAGTGAACAAAAAAGAGAAAAAAATAGGATGGTTATTGATTATAGAAATTTAAATGCAAAAACTATGACATATAATTACCCAATACCAAATAAGATATTAAAAATAAGACAAATACAAGGATATAATTACTTTAGTAAATTTGATTGTAAATCAGGATTTTACCATTTAAAGTTAGAAGAAGAATCTAAGGAATTAATCTCATTTACGGTACCACAAGGATTTTATGAATGGAATGTACTACCATTTGAATATAAAAATGCACCAGGTAGATATTAAAATTTTATGGATAGTTATTTTAAACAATTACCTAATTGTATAGTATACATAGATGACATACTATTATATACAAAAACAAAAGAAGAACATTTAAAGTTATTAGAACAATTTATAGATATAATAGAAAATTCGGGAATAAGTTTAAGTGAGAAGAAAGCTGAAATTATGAAAAATCAAATAGAATTTTTAGGAATACAAATAGATAAAAATGGAGTAAAAATGCAACTACATATAGTACAAAAAATAATAAATTCAAAAGAAGAATTAGAAACAAAAAAGAAATTACAAACATTTTTAGGATTAGTAAACAAAGTAAGTGAATATACACCAAAATTAGCAGTAAACCTAAAGCCTTTACAAAAAAAATTAAAAAAGAATGTAGAATATAATTACAATGAAGAAGAGAAAAACAAGTTTAGAAAATAAAATACTTTGTAAAGAATTACCAAAATTGCAATTTCCAAACGAAAATAGAAAATTTATATATATAGTAGAAGCAGATTCTAGTGAATATAGTTATGAAGGAGTACTTAAATATAGATATGAAGAAGAAAAATTAGAACACCATTGTAGATACTACTCAGGTACGTTTAATGAAACAGAAATAAAATGAGAAATAAATAGAAAAGAATTATGCTCATTATATAAATGTTTATTAGAATTTGAGTCATATATTGAATATAACAAGTTTATTGTACGAACAGATAATACACAGGTACGTTGGTGGCTAACAAAGAAAATACAAAATTCAATTACAACAAAAGAGATTCGGAAACTAGTATTGAATATATTAAATTTTACATTTACAATTGAAGTAATTAGTACTAACAAAAATGTTATTGCAGATTACATATCAAGATAAGCTACATAGACTGATATAATAGAAGATGATACTTTAGAAAAGATATTCAAAACCCTAACTACGCTTTCAATGAAAGTGGACAGTATGGGTAATGAAATAGAAAAGCTAAAGACTAATGAAGTTAAACTGAAGTTTGAAGCTACAAATCAGCTAACTCAGCAGTGTGCAAAGCTATGTCGATCGAAAGACATTAAAATTCCAGAGCTATGTCGATCGGAAGACATTAAAATTCCAGAGCTAGAAAGAGATGTTGGGATACTCCGTAAAACCCATAACGTTTATCAATCTACTTTTGCAGGTACAAGCAAAAGAGTTAGGAAAAACACAAATATGAACCTAAACAAGCTATTTGATAAGCCATATATTCCAAATACACCAAAAGATCCTATGTTCATACCCCCACAAATTACCATATACCGAGACAGTTTAAACCAAGATAAAAAGATCTATAACTATACAGCCCGAACATACATAGAAAATATTTACAAAATACAAACCTTCTTAAATACTAAGCCCAGAGCTATAAACATCTAAGAACCACATACAAATTACATAACCCAGAAGCTAATTGAATACAATAAGCTAATTGTTTTACCCAAAACCAATCCAAATCTAGTTAAAATCTGTTACGACTATGGACTACTTAGTACCATATATACCCAAGAGGGAAATGAAATATCCAATATACCAAAAATATATGACTCATTTAACAGTTTTAAAAGAATAACCAAAGGTAACCTATTTTTTATAAAATTTTACACGGCACCAGCAGAGATATTGTATGGTGAAGTTAAATCACCTATACAAGTTGTAAAAATAGGAATGACCCGAGATATGATTATACCAGAAGATATTATTCCATAATCAGAAATACCTAGAATTGAGATACCAAATTTTTATGCAAATAAGAGAATTATCGAACCATCCACAATTCTTCAAGAGTTAGCAAACACTTATCACAACAGAAATCCCATATGGAGTTATCATTCAAGAGGTAATGTAATAGTATACTCAAATTCAAAGGAACTACGAGAAGCAGATATGGAAGACGTTAGGCAATGGATCTTGACGTTACTCAATCCAGAGAAAAAACCTATCGCTAGAGCCATTAGAGAAAAATTTATTTTGGAAGAATTATTAACCAGATATTGCAAGTTAATTGAACATAA
>NC_061117.1:32821114-32822895 GCF_002878395.1 Capsicum annuum
ATTTTGGAAGAATTATTAACCAGATATTGCAAGTTAATTGAACATAAATATCCAGACCATCAATGTTCAAAATGTAATGGAGAAGATAATATTTTCCCAGAAGTTCAACTGGAATAGAGAAGATAAAAGCGACAGCTGGAAGATGCAAGATATGAAGCAATAATGGAGATACAGTGCAGTAAAAAGAAGATAACTACGGATAAAGAAAGAAGACAAAGAAAGTAATTCAAGTTATTAAAGGTGAAAAAAACATATGGAAGATTTAAAATAGCTAGATAGCTTTACGTAAATTATTATGTAAGCAACCTTAGGCTTTTTGACCTTTTTTAGTCTTTTTTGGCAAGTAGTACCATTATTAGATTAGACATGTGTAAAAATTAGCTTTAGGACTTTGCAGAGACATTTTTCTTTACTTTTGTAAAGTAGCTGACAGATGTAAAGAAAAATAGTGTACGCGTTTTCATTTCTAAGAATATAAATAAACGAGCACTTGCTCAGATGAAGGTAAGCCTTCATGCGTTGAAGCAAACAACTCTCTCTTGTCTACAACAAATATTTTGCTTATTTTTTTAAAAAAACAATTATATTTCAATGGAAAAATCTATGGAGGAACAAAGCTTAGAATTATCAAAACTACCAAAACAAGTATATTCATTTACTATTATGAATAGCTAAATTCATAAATTCCTAACAATCATGATATGATAAAATAAGTTCATGTTAGTTGCTTTATGACAGAATTATTCGAAAAATAGCATGTTAAGAAGTTTATTAGCAAAGTGGAAAAGGAGAAAAATCCCTAAGAACTATGCCATCCTAAAGGTGAAACTGGTGAGGCAAGAAAGCCATGATAGGGGAGTAACCAGAGTAGAGGCGCTGTTTAAGGAAAAAGTATCTTGATTACCATGCTAATAGTGACTGAAGAATATGTTATTTAAGAATAATCTAGTATATAGCAATCTAAACTGATTATATTTTGTTATGTGCATGATTGAAGGGAGTATTTTGAAAATAGCAATTTTATGAAAAATGGATAATTATTTATCTGACGAAATGGTAGATAAATTTAAAATACTCGTTTTATATGTACTCAAGGATATAGAAATAGTAGATATAAGAAAAATCATATTGGGAAAAATATTTGATAGATATTTTATGACTAGAACTAATTATATACCACACCTACCAAAATACTCTTATAAATACTTACATACCAAACCCACATACTAACTATGATAAATTATTTATATTTAGAATCTTGGAAAATAGATATAAAATACATACAATTTTTAGTGAAAATATAGAAGAATTAATGAGATTAAAACAAAAACTAAAAAATATTATAATAAAGTATTTAACCAATTTTAAATGATAGATAATCTTAAAATATTAATCTTATATATACTTAGAGATATAGAAATTATAGATATTAAGAGAATAATATTAGAAAAAGTATTAGACTATGAAATTGAAACTATAAATTAGATAGAACAGTTATACCTGGATAATTACCCAGATAGATATTATTCAGATTAAGAAATGTTAGTATATATTAGAAAAACTAGAGAAAATCAAGATAATCTAAATGAAGAAATTAATTATAGAAATCGAATTAGAAAAATAATAGAGAATCTAAAAGAAAATTAATATGGATAGAAGAAACCCTAAAAATTTAGGAAAAAGTACATGTGATAGTTTATATAATTTTAAAAATTCGCTACGAGAAGAACAACACAAGATAATAAATAGCATTGAAAATCTAATTCTAGATTTTCAATGCT